>NW_023603184.1:76954922-77221428 GCF_014898055.3 Talpa occidentalis | reverse complement strand
AGAGAATATATTATCTGAATATATAGAAATAGAAATAAATTAAATAGAAATAAATTATAGGCATTCACAAGTACTTATCTATAACTATACTGATCTTTAGCAATTTAACATGACTGAAAATCTAATGATCAAAGGAATCAAATGGGAAATTATAAAATATTTTAAACTAAAAAATCATAATTTAATTAATGTTGCTATGGTCATTATAAGGAAATTTACAACATTAAGTGCTTTATTGGAAAAGAAAAATTATAAAATGAATAATCTAAATTCCCCTAAAACTACTGAAAAAAGATAACAAATTAAAATCAGCAGAAGTGGAATGGGTTAACAAACATAAAAATAAAATCAGCAAAACTGAAAACAATACATACAATTAACAAAATCTTTGAACTTGAGTTCAGGTGAGTCTTTGAAAAGATCAGATAAACTGGTCAACTCCTAACAATGAATAAAGACAAAAATAGGAGGAACATGCATTTTCAGAATTAAGAGTGAAGGAACATTTTTGCCAGAGATTTATGTCTTTGTTCTCCAACCTAGTCTGCCATAACTTAATTAAATTAATTTTTAAAATATTAAAATTCAGCTTTCAATCATTCTAGCCTCATTTCAAGTTCTCAGTTGTCATGTTCTGCTACCATATTGGCAATGCAGATACAAAACAATTCCATCATTACAGAAATTTTTATAAAACAAAATTGTTCATTGAAAGGTTAATAAGAGAATGTTATAAGCAAATATTTATCAACAAATTTCATAATTTAGGTACAATAGATAAATTACTTAAATAATAAAAAATACTAAAACTTATGTCAATATAATAAGCAAACAAAAACCTACTATATGGACTTATATCTGCTAAAGATGTTAAAATATCTCAAACATTCCTAAAAAGAAAACTACATTGTCACTTCATTCATTTTATAAATGTTTAATAAAGAAAACACAATCTTATACAAACGCTTTCAGAAAATAGAAAATAGAGAAGGAAACACAGCCTAATTCATTTTATGAGAACAACATAACCTTAACACTGAGACATTGCAGAGACATTGAAAAAATATATATAAGCAAATTAACCTTATGAACATAGATGCAAAATCCCTCAGTACAGAGAAAATAACATACATGACAATAACAAAGCATTTATCCTAGGATTGTAAAGTGAATTAATATGTGAAAAATCACGCAAAGCAAAATTAAGTAAATAAATAAATAAAATTCACACAAAGCAATCTATTAAAAATATTTTAAAGAACATTACAAATGTATGAAACTCCATCTAACAAAATTTAGCTTACCATCATAAATAGGCTCAGCAAACTAGAAATAGTATGTTCTCTTCATAATCATAAAAAAAACTCTTCAAAACCACCTAATTAATTCCTGTATATACTCTTATATATACAATCCTTCACATACCACTGGAAAAATCTTTAAAAAAAAAAGATTTATTTATTTTTTGCAAACAAGAATTGGGGTACAGGGCAGAGGTGTGGGGGGTGAGATGATTCACCAGAGACAGAGTGGGGCACAGAACAGGTGGATTGACTAAATACACTGCTGAGGGGAGCAGTGGGCAAGTCAGGAGAGGTCTGCCGCACCATGTGGATTGCTCCCTGGCCTGGGATCTATTTATGCTGCAGTGACTGCGAATAGCTCACAGGTTGTGCCTTAACCTCTTGCACCGCCAGGGAGGCCCCACTGAAAATATCTTTCTAAACTATGGTTTCACTCAGTTATCATACAGGTTTTTAGTAGTGCCTCATTTCCAAAGGATCAGATTATTTACATTATTTTTTCATTAAATTCAGTAGATCATAGAGTTGATTAATCCATTAATTCAAACAATTATTAAACTTCCCAACCTTGATAAATATATCTGTGAGCTAGTCCCTGTGATTTTGTTTTATTGTTGGTGGAAAAGAAACAAATAATCATTCAGTGTAGAAATTGGAACCACTGGTATTTTTATTTTCAAGAAACACTTCAGTGTTTCCTGATTCTTTTTTAAAAAGATTTATTTATTTATGCATACAAGAGCTGGGGTACAGGCCAGAGATGGGGGTGGGGGGCAGCGGTGAGAGGATTCACCAGAGACAGAGTGGAGAAAAGAACAGGCAGACTGACTGAAATACACTGCTGAGGGGAGCAGCAGGCGAGTCAGGAGAGGTCTGCTGTGCCATGTGGGCTGCTCCCTGGCCAGTCGAGGATCAAACTCATGCTGCAGAGGCTGTGGATTTTTTCACAGTGCAGTGCTTAACCCCTCGCACCACCAGGGAGGCCCATTGTTTCCTGATTCTGCTAACATTTGTATTCTCCACAAAGACTGTTTCTAACTTTCTCATTTTTTATAAGTAACTGACTGTGTCACCTCCATCCTAACTCTCAGCATATGGCCTCATCTATTCTTTCCGGGGAAGAACTAAACGCCAAACAGTGAGGGCGTCTACAGTTTGGCATTACCTAAAGCAATATCGGTGTCTTCAATCATATTTTACCTAATTATTCCTTTCCTTTTTCTGTAAGATGTGTCATATCTTTCTTTTAAAAAAGTGTCTTTTGCTATGCACTGACTTGTGTCCAAAAACTTTTCTCTGTCACCAATTTTATTTTTCCTAGTTGTCTAGTCTGTCAAGTCATTCTCCAAATCTTTCAATGAGTCCCTATCACACTTAAGATATTCTGAACTCTTTAACATACTTTGAGTTTGTCTTCATTTTTCTTTCATCTTTATGAACTGTGTTATTTGTCATCTCACATCTCCTTTTGTTCCCTCATTATCCTGTGTCTTTTCTCTATTTTGGTTGCTTTTTACATCCCTTTACTTTATATAAGGAACTCTTTGGCCCCACTCTGCCTCGTAAATTTCTATTTATTATGTAGGTCTCAACATCGATGTCATTTGCTTTAGGAAATCTCCCAAACCACAGCTCCTAATTTTTTTTTTCCCACTGAAGCCTATATTTATATCACAAAACATACCACTTGACATTGTAATTATTTATTTAATTATCTTTATCCCATTCAGCTGCATGTGCTATTAATAAAGCTACTTTGTGTACAAAGTGAAATAAACAAATAAGGAATGGTTAAAGAAGCCAGGTGGCCTGTGAGGTTTCTAGACAATGAGATGAAAGGCAGAAACTCTACTCTCAAGAACTTAGCACTCTAGTGAAAGTGACAGAAGTTAAATCAACAATGATAATATAAATTAATATTATATTATGACATCTGGTCTCACTTTTCTTTCAATTTCCAAGTACATTCTTTAACCTCTACAACCATCAGATATTTCTAATTATTCTTTGAACATATCCTAGTTTTTTTGTTTTTTTTTTTACTTCCTATATCTTATGGGAAGCATTATGTTTCTAGAAATTATAAATAATTAAAAATAATAAATATTGGTGACATTTTACCATACTACTTCGGATCTTGGTATTTTCTCCTCTCTAAACTTTAGTAGCAATTCTAGTACTATTATCTATGTAATAATCATGTTTATAGGTTTAGATAACTATTCAAACATTGTATATCTCTTAAATATCAAGTCCCTTGAATATGATGACATTATCTCTTTTTCTCTCTATCATTATCTATCTCTCTATCTCTCCATCTCTCTATCTGCCCACCTCCCTTCCAAGGACCTTTCAAGTATATGAACCTTTGCCTTTATCCTTTAAAGACCCATCAAGTAGAAGAAAAATAACTTCTGCCAATTTTGAGCAGTGCTATCAGTTTGCCTATTGTAATCATGTTGAATTCTTTGCATTTTGAATTATTCTCTGTTCTCCGAACTTGCTAACAAATGCAGTTTCCATTTTCCCTGAACATTTACATATTTAAATTTTATTTGTTATTGACTAACTGAATATGTCCCAGGAATTGTGACACATGTTTTATACATAATCTGTCATTTATTTTCTTAAGGCATTTATTTATGCATACATGAACTGGGGTGCAGGCCAGAAGTACAGGGGGTTAGAGGGTTCACCAGAAACAGAGTGGGGGACAGAACAGGCAGACTGACTGAAATACACTGCTGAGGGCAGCTGCAGGCGAGACAGGAGAGGTCTGCAGCATCATGTGGGGAGCTCCCTGGCTGGCTGGGGATCAACTTATGCTGCAGAGGTCACTGATAGCTTCACAATACTGTGCTGAAATTTGTGCCAACAGCAAGTCCCCATAGTTTGTCATTTAATTCTTCCAGTGATCTTATGAGGCAGGAACAACTTTCTAACTTCATTCTGTCTCAGAAAAATAAATAAATAAATAAATAAATAAATAGATAAATAGATAAATAGATAAATAGATGAATGAATGAATGAATGAATAGGTTCGAAAGTGGCTCAGTTACTTTTTTGAGAAGATGTCATGGGTTCAGTTTTTATGTTAGTAATGGGATATTCACATAGCTTTCTCCCAGTACCCATGAAGAGCCAGGTATCAAGAGATAACTCCAAAGATGGAAAGACATGGTATATGAAACAGAGGACTGATGGCAGCTTCAGAAAGAAGAAGTATTTTTTCTGTCTCCTTTTACTCTCAACTAATGAGATATTCATAACTAAACAAAAAGTACACATTCACATTATATGGGATGCTTGGATGATTTCCATGCCCCATCTGCATATGAAAGTAGTTAGATAGCATGTCAGAGGGCTGTGTTCAAGGAAATGGTGAGCATTCCCCATCCCTACTTACTGCAAAAGGAGGAAAGAGACACTAGCAGTGCAAAAGAATGCAGACACACAGGAAATAGATAATTTGTGGAGACAATTTCTATAAATCATGTAGGAGGTAAGGGTTTACGATCTTATATATATACATATGTATATGTATTTATATTTATGCATGTGTGTGTGTAAAGAACTCATGAAGCTAAATAAAAATGGGGAGAATTAAGTCAACACTTTAAAAAAATCCAAATGATCAAGAGGTATAGATAAAGAAGTTCAGGGCCTCCCTGGTGGCGCAAGAGGTTAAGCACCACACTATGAAGCAATCCGCAGCCTCTGCAGCACAAGTTCGATCCCCAGCCAGCCATACAGAAACCCACATGGCGAAGTAGACCTCTCCTGCCTTACCCGCTGCTCCCCTTAGCAGTGTATTTTCGTGGATCTGCCTGTTCTGTTCCCTGCTCTGTCTCTGGTGAATCCTCTCACCCCCACCCCCGCCCACATCTCTGGCATGTGCCCCAGCTCTTGTATGCATAAATAAATAAATCTTTAAAATACAAAAAAAAAAATACGACATCATCAATTATCAGGGTAATTCACATCTAAAGTACAAAGAGATATCATCTCATACCTTCCAAAGTTAGTGTTATCAAGAAGATAATAGAAAACAAGTGATAGCAATTATGTGTAGAAAAGGAGTCCCTTGTACACTGTTAGTGAGGATATAAATTAGTCCAAATAATATGGAAGTTCCACCCAAAATTAACAATTGATTGATTTGATCCAGCAATTCCACTAGTGGATATAAACCAAGATGGGAAAAAAAAAAAAAAAAAAAAAAAAAAAACAGGATTTTGAGCAGATATCAGCATTCCCATTATTTATGGCAGGATTATTCAAAAAAAAAAAAACAAGATATTAAAAAAACTGTGACCATCAATGGATGAATGGATAAACAACTAGAGAAGGGCCTCCCCTGCTGGCTCAGTGGTTAAGCACTGGGCTGCTGAGGCTATCCACAGCCTTTGCAGCACCGGTTTGATCCCTGGCTGCCAGCAAGTGTCCCACATGGTGCGCAGACCTCTCCTGTCTGGTCCGCTGCTCCCCTCAGCAGTGTATTTCGTCGGCCTGCCTATTCTGCTCCCCGCTCTGTCTCTGGTGAATTCTCTCACCCTCCAGCGCTTCTGACTGTACTTGTATAAATAAATAAAGAAATCTTTATAAAAAAAAATACCTAGAGAAATAATGAACTGCAAAGTGAATATAGATGGCAATATTGTATTATCATCATCAAACTTGCTAAGAAATTAGAGCATAATTATTCCATCTGCTAATAAGAGAAAGGATAATTATGTAATGTAATAGAGGTGCTAATTATTGCTATAATGGTAATAATATTATAATATATTAATATATCAAATTAGCAAACATATCTTACACAATGTTATATGTCAAATGCATTTCAGTTATAAAATGAAAATGGTACTAGCACTATGATATAATTTAAAAGTTTCAAGAATTATTTTTCTCAAAGAAAAAGTTGCTATTTACCATGAATCAAAATGCACTGATACTTGGTCTACAATATCTGATTTGTTGATCGTGAAAGCTTTGCAATCTTTGTTATGATCACTTTGCAGATGAGAAACCTGAGATTTAGAAGGGTCATATGATCTCACCATTATATCTCACATAGCTAGTGAGAACATGTGGTATATGTTAACCAATCAGCTTGTCATGAACCATTATGCTTTTAACTACTACTTTACACTATATTTTTGACCCTTTGTTTTTGTGCAGTTCTCTTTAATGTATCTTCATTGTGTTAGGGTGCAGGGTATACATGTGTTCAGTGTATTGTTATGTAAATTTCCTCATGGAATTCTGCAACTGATGTGACAGCATCCTGATGTTCTCTTTCCACTTTTCGTAAAAACTGCCTGAAATACTATGATTTTATCAAATGTGAAGACATTTTGTTTTTTAAAGACTTCCTTTTATTTATGCATACAAGAACTGGGGTACAGATCGGAGTTGCAGGGGTGAGAGGATTCACCGGAGACAGAGTAGAGAGCAGAACAGGTGGTTCTACTGAAATACACTGCTGAAGGGAGCAGCGGGTGAGATAGGAGCGGTGTGCTGTACCACGTAGGTCAGCTCACTGGCGGAGATTGAACTCAGGAGGGAGTGACTGGAAATAGCTTGATGGTGCTGAGACTTTAAACCCTGTACCACCAAGCAGACCCATGAAAACATCTTATATGTAAAATACTATTAAAGTATTTCAACCCTTTATAATGCATATGTGTCCAAGTGCTTGTTTTACTGGAACATCTATGTTGTTTAGAATTAATGAGTAGCATGTTTACATTTAACTCATTTCGTATTTTATTCATGTCTCTGTTGTATTTCTTATCCAGAATTCTCAGTTTCTTCTCTGGAAGGACTATGTTCTATAATCTAGACAGAATTATGGGCCCAGATGGGACACCTAAAATCATTACATTTTTGTCACATTCTTTCTCACGTAATAGGTTGAGCTAATAAAAAGACATAGTAATGTAAGATAAAAGCCAGCTGCATTATTTCAACCCAGCAATTGAATTCTATCAATCAAGTTGCCCTTTGCTGTCAGAAAATAAAACTAGAAGGTTCAGTATTATGAAAATAAGGCTTAGAATAAATTGCTTAAAAAGTTTAATTTACAAAAGAAACCTACTTCTAAAATTGGGGAATATGAACTAGGAAAAGCAAGCACTATTTGATAAGGCCTGTCTAGACATTGATATCTTCAATGTGAATATTGAATAATAAAATTGAAATGAATAACAATATGATAAGATCAGGTAAATTCATGAAAATATAAATCAGTAAGGAGGAAAATGTGGCACTGTCATTTTAAGGACTGAGTACAAATATGGGCTGTACCCTTATTACAAACGTTAAACAACTCATTACTTTCTAATGCCTTTAATGAAATCAGTTAATTTTCTATCTAGTTTTATTGTGGATTTTAGAAATTACCCATAGCAATTTTTTCTTAATGTAATTCATATTTTGTACTGTTATAAAATATACATGTAAAAATTTAGAAAATTCAGAAATACACAGAAAGTCAATACATTTCACCAGATAGCAGTTATTCTGAATGAATCACTTTTTACATTTTTATTCCTAGTAATTTATACAAGTCAGTATTAAGCACTCTCCATCTTAAATACCATAAAGAGAAATTACTTCTTTATTCAGATGGTGATTGTGCTTTGTTTATTTAGTTTTTAACATAGCATGTTAATATATGTGTTAGATATAAGTGAGAAACAGTAAGGGTATAAAAAGGCCTATTCATAACCACAAAGTGTGAGAGAATATTAATTTCACATCATATAGGTTATATCCTACAGATTTACATGAAACCAAATAACTGGCCATATTGAAGCTAGAAGATTTGCATTCATTTCATCATAGCCCAGCTGCCTGTTACACAGGACAGAACTGAACTGTCCATAAGGCAATTAACATCATGCATACTTGGTTTCATTATACCCATCTTTCTATACTTGCCTAAAGAGGGATTCATTGAAGAAAGAGGATATGTCTTCAAAGAAGTGTTAGAGTATTTTTGTGGATTCCTAAGACTGGACACTGTAAAGGCAGAATATATACAGTTAATTGATTGATTTTACATCAAGTCAAAATTACTAGTCTTCTAATGTAGCACTGTCCAAATGAGATCCAAAACATTCATCTATATTTGCTCTATTTATACCAAAATGCATATTTTTGTAATAGCTTAGACCAGGAAACCTGAGTAGTACTGGGCTCTATCTAGAATGTTCTCAGAAGCTTTGGGATATTTCAGAATGACTCTTGGTACTTCACAGGCCTCTTCCTTTTATTACTAGGCATTCCTTTTCTTCTCTAACATAGTTCCATGTCCTTGCTGATTTCTCCTAAAGATTAATAGCTTTGCCTCAAAAGCCTTCATTTTACTTTTATTTCTAACTCTACTTTTGTATTGGGTTGTAGAAAAAGTCATGTATTTTGAAAAACAGAAAAAAAAAAGTGACATGACTTTCTGACAACCTAATAGAATGCAGTAAGCCTGAAGATGGACACTGGGGAAAACTGGGATTCTTAGAAGTTTGACTCATGTTCAGAAATCAAAATAATTTTTCCTGCTAAAGTACTTGCATTAGTAAGATTAGTATCTTTTATTTATTTAAAAATAATGATTTCTCATAATCAAGAACTGTAGATTTTATTTTTCTTGTTTGAATACCACATAAAATTTGGTGTTTTATTTTCTTGTGTGTTTTTTTTTTTTTAAGCAATAGCTGTATTTTTTTTTTTTTAAGATTTCTTTCTTTATGCATACAAGAGCTGGGTGTAGGACAGAGGCATGGTGAGGTGAGAGGATTCACCAGAGATGGAGTGGGGAGCAGAACAGGCGATCCACTGAAATACACTGCTGAGGGGTGTAGCAGGTAACACAGGAGAGGTTTGCTGCACCATGTGGGTCACCTCCCTGGCCAGGGATCAAATTCATGCTGCAGAGGCTGTTGATAGCTTCATGGTGCTGAGATTTAACCCCTTATGCCATCAGGAAGAACCCTGTGTTTTGTTTTGTATCTGTATATATTATGCAGATAAATATATGCTCTTATGGGGGTAGGTAGCATTTACAGTTATTATATATTAGAACATCTCCTTTAATTGTCTTTCTACCTGCACCACTGTTCAATAATGATTGGTTTGTGTGAACTTTTGGTGTGAGAAGATTAACATTCCATTTTTTCTCCCTGGTTATCATGGACTAGTTTTACCCTATCACACTTAACAACTACAAACCCTAACACAAATACCACCAAAAAAAAAAAAAATCTTAATATAGTTCCTCATTGTATAATCAATTATCTTTTATTTACAAAGGTTAAGTTTTTTATTGTAAATCTGCAATCTAGTTAATCACAACCTAGAGTTATATTACTAAGTCTTATCACCACTGTATCCGTTGTTTATTATG
Source organism: Talpa occidentalis (assembly GCF_014898055.3). Lineage (NCBI taxonomy): Eukaryota > Metazoa > Chordata > Mammalia > Eulipotyphla > Talpidae > Talpa > Talpa occidentalis. The sequence continues at coordinate 77,211,717 of NW_023603184.1, read as the reverse complement.
GAAGACAAGATAAAGATGAAGAACTTACAATAACCTTGGAAGACACTGAGTAAAAGTGGCAAAGGTCATTTTCACCTCAATATAAGATCCATAAAAAGATATTTTTGTTTTGTGAAATCTTTCAAAATAGTCAATATGTAAAAGTGTTTTCATTTACTACAAATGAAGATCATTTAGAGATGCCATTTTTTTATATAAAACCATTTTTGAAATCAAAGTAAGACATATATAAAACTTAAAAGTAAAATAATTCTTTTTTTATTTTTTTAAAGATTTATTTTTTATACAAGAACTGGGGTACAGGTCAGAGGCACGGACGGGTGCGAGGATTCACCAGAGACAGAGCAGGGGCAGAGCAGGCAGATGGACCAAAATACACTGCTGAGGGGAGCAGCAGGCGGGATAGGAGAGGTCTGTTGTGCCATGTGGGAATCTCGCTGGCCAGCCAGGAATTGAACCCTCACTGCAGAGTCTGCAGACACCTTCACAGTGCTGCGCTCAACCCACTGCGCCACCAGGGAGGCCCCAAAAGTAAAATAATTCTATAAAATTTACAATGAGGGCCTACCCGGTGGTGCAAGGGGTTAAGCACAGCACTATGAAGCTATCCGCAGCCTCTGCAGTACAAGTTCGATCCCCAGCCTGCAAAGTGACCCTCTTGACGCAGCAGACCTCTCCCCATGGCCACTGCTCCCCTCAGCAGTGTATTTCAGCCAATCTACCTTTCTGTTCCCCAGTCTGTGTCTTGTGAATCCTCTCACCCCCCGCACCTATGGCCTGTACCATAGTTCTTTTATGCATAAATAAATAAATCTTTAAAAAATAAATTTGACAATGAAATAGAGAAGTCACACAGCTTATTGTACCCATTCCTGTTTCCTGATCCCACAATTTTAGCTCTTCATATTTATGAAATAACATGCTTGTATTGATAGTTCTTGATTTGACAGATTTAACTGTGATTAATTAATTTTGTACTAGAAAATAACTATTTTACATTCATAAAAACCATCTCCTTACCCTACCTATCACATATTCCTCCAATATAATTAAATCTTATCAGTGTTACTGTTTAAACAAATATTCACTCTTCATCAGTGTTGCCTTGTACATATTCTTCAAAGCTGAGCTATGTAATATACTATATATATTTATTGTCTTTTTGTTCTGTATTGATTTTTTAAAATGTAGCAGCATGCTTTCTGTATACTTTTGCCAGTTGAAATTCTCTGTATGTCATCATGGCATTTCTCTTCTGACGTTGCCAGGTCCTAGGCAATCTCTTTGCCTAACTTTTAGCAAAGATTGCTTTCTAAGTCTACTTTCATCTTTTTGGTGGAGGACAATATATTTTTGAATTGCTGTTTCTATGTGAGGATTTTGAGAAAAAATGCCTAGGTAATATTGTTTGGTAGCCTTATGTATCTGAAAATATATGTATTCTCCCAACTGATAGTTTTTCCATACAAGTAGAGGCTTAAAATCATGTATTAGAATTTTAGCATTAATTTTAATGTTTTCTAAAGTCCACCATATTACTGAAATTCACTTAATTGTTATTTAGTGGAGAAATTTGTGTCAATATTAAATGAATTTGCTTGTTTTCTATTCTTGTTATATTTTTCCCTAGAATCGCCACAAGTGAAATACTCATATGAGTTTGGACATAGCCATGTTCTTTGTTTTTAGCAATGTTTGTGAATGAGTATTCAACATTAAATGTTTGGTAGAATTCATCAGTGGAGCTCTTCAGTTCTGCTTAATTTTTGTGGGAAGTGTTTTAATTACTAATTTGATCTCTTATAGATTTAACCAAAATTGTTTTTCTTGTGAATAAATGAGTTTAATGGCTGTGTTTAACATAGTTTTTAAGCATCTTTTCACCTCAAGAATATCCAGAATGTATTCTCTTTGCAAAGGAGGTTTCTTTATCCATGCCACCACCTCCACTAACTCAGTTGCTAACATGACCTCTGTCCTATTATGTTTACCTCATACAAACTATTTTACCATACAGGTACTTATGTAAATGACCTAAGTGTTCAACTCTATATTTTCTTACCCTTCCAGCTCTAGATATGACAAATTCCCTTACTAGATACATGCAATTTCTACTTGGTAATTTTATTTTTCTTGGAGTCGTGTTAATTTTTTTTCTTCAAGCATAGTTTCTCTGTGGTAGCAACTAAATATATCCAACAAGACAAAGACCTCATGTTGGTTATCTTGTTGTTAATAAACCTAGCATATTTTCTGTTTTGTAAAATCAAATGCAAACCACTAAAACAAGATATATAATACCATACAACAACCTGGATTTTCCAGTCTAATGTACTAAGATTCTCAGTTCTCACTACTGTATATCTCACTATATCAGTTTATATTTCAGCATTTTTATCATAACCATGCAAATTGTAGACCATGTCTGCACTAATATCCATAACATATCATCATGGCATTTGTCAGGTAAAAACTAAAGCTTAGAAAGTTTATGAAACTAGTCCACATTACTATCTGGTAAGAAATATCACAAGTAGAACTATGTTGTCTATCCTAAGGGCTAATACACATTTCAAGGCACCATGATGCCTGCTCTATTCTGTATAAATAAAATAGTAGAAGTGAGAATTCGTGATTTCCTTTGGGAGCTGGTTTTGGTAATTATAGAGATGATAATGTTACTCCCAAACTATAATGGGTTTTCAGAATGCATCAGGCACTAAAGTAGATGCTGCTATTAAATTTCTGTATTTAAACCATACAACATGCAACAGAAGTTACACAATCTCTGTGAAATTTGTAGTGTCTTGTCCTTATAATTTTACCTAACAATTGAACCCAACACAAGTGTGTGTTGCTGTATTTTATCTTCCCATATAAAACATAGGTAATATATGAAACATAGGTAATATCCTTTTCTTATATGAAACATAGGTAATATCCTTTTCTTACATAGCATCCCTTCTAATTTATGCCCTGGGATTATAGATTTATTATTTAGCAAATTTTATCAATGCATATAGAAGCCACATCATGATATAAATTAATTTATTCCCATGTGTACCTATGTAACTAGATTGTAACTTTCTATCTAGTGCAATCTGTTGCAATATTTTTCAATACAAATTTTTTGAAAGTCAGAACCAAAAAAAAAAAGTTTTTGAAAACCAAATTACTAGATAAAAATTGTACTTGGATACCCATATAAGCTGTTTTACATCTATAATTACCCATTGAGTTGGCATAACACATACAAATCTCTTGGAATTGATGTGATATACTCTCAACTTTGATTATTGTTGTTACTGAGGCTTAGCCTTTTTTAGTTTATGTATTTCAAAGTATGTGTGATGACATATCTAAGAGTTTTATTCTTGATTTAGACAGACATATATTAGAAAACAGCATGAAAAGCACAGAAGTAAAATGATATTCCTTGACAGTAAGAGAGTCAGAGCATATGAAAGTGGAAAAAACAAGCATCTTCTAATTATCCCAATGCCGAAGTAATACACATCACTGCTATCACTTTCATATACTTTTTATTGAGAGAAGTAGTTATAAAGTCCTGATCAAATGAAAGGAGGGTGGTACCTGGAGTCCCTGGATGGAGAGCCACTTCTCAGAAGCAACTCTGCAATATAGAAGGGAGAGTAAAAAAAAAATAAAATAAAATAAACAGTTAACTTAGTTTATCATACAAAAGTACATTTGTTTCAACAAGTAATTGGTTAATTAAATTATTAGTTTTCCATAAAATAGAAACATACACATATTTAAAAAGACAGAGAGGCCTCTGTTTCAAGTGCGTGCACACACACACACACACACAGAACACACAAAGAATAATAGTTACAAACATTTGAATTAAGGACAGGATATTTTCTACAGCCACAAGATTACCCTAAAACTTATACCTCATAATAGTTCTTCTAAATTATACAATTGTCTTATTTTTTGAAAGAGATACTTTATATAGGATAGTAATATGCAAAATGAAAATTATGAAGTTTCAGCATTGACATAGCCATTTATTAAATAACATTTTACATGAAATGCTATTAGTTCTGGTGACTTTTGGTCGTTTTAAAACATTTCCCTATATAGGTAACTGTGTTTGAAACAAGAGACTGTTTTCTTTCATTTCAGTGTTTTTAATTCATATGCCTTAAGCATTTTCTTGCCTTCTCACCTTAATATACTAGCTATAATCTCTAGTATATTATTGCATGAGTGGTAAGAGTGGTTACCCTTCTGTTGTTAAGACTTGTTCGTCATATTTTGACAAAATAACAGTCTGACTGAAGAAATCCCCTCTATTACTGTATTAATTAAAGCTTTTTTAAATTTTACATAAATTAATATTGTTTTTGTTATATGCCATTTAGGTATCTATCAAAATTATTATATTTTTTCTCTTTTAGTCTACTTATATAGCTACCTACATTAATTGATTTTCGAGTGCTAGACAGATCTGTATCACCATAACTATCACTTTAGTCATGATATAATCTTTTATATTTTGCTACATTTGAGTTGCCACAACTTTTTCATTTATGTTTATAAAAAGTATTGTTATAAAATTTTCTTGCATGCCTTGGTATGATTTTGGTATTGAGGGTTATTCTGGTCTTATAAAATTAATTAGAAAATATATCCCTCACTTTTTTTTTCCTAGAAATATATGTGTTCAGTTGTTACTAATTCTCTAAATGTTCTCTAGACTCTCCAGTGAAGTTATCTGTGACTAGTATCTTCTTTTGAGGAGGTTTTGAATTATAAATATGATTTAATAGAAACAGGATTATTCAGGTTATATTTTTCCTCTTTAGTGAGTTGTGGCAGTTAATTATCTTTCAAAAGGAATCTGCCAATTTCATCTATTGTGAAAATTTAAGGTATATAGCTATTTATAGTTTTCACTTATCTTTTTAAATCTGTCAGATCTATAGTGATGCTCTCTCTTGCCTTCCTGATGTGTGTAACTTGTTTCTTTTTGTGAGTTTGTTAAGATCATAGGATACAAGATCAATATATACAAAATAATTTATATTTTTTCAATGCTAGTGATTAAATATTGAAATGAACATTACTACCTATAATAGACTATTAAATTATTAGCTATAAAATGAACAGTGCATTTGCAAGATCTAAATGCTGAAAACCCATGTAAAACAAGCCCTCTAAAAGTCTATCATAAATATAGGTATGTACTCTATTCATCAATTAGGACACTAAATAGTATTAAGAAATCAATCTTGGGACTCCCCTGGTGGCACAGGCAATTTAGTGCAGCACTGTTGGAGTGGTCTGTAGCCTCTGCAACATAGGTTTGTTTCCCAGTCGGCCGGCGAGATACCCACATGGCATGGCAGACCTCTCCTGTCTCGCCTGCTGCTCCCCTCAGCAGTGTATTTCAGTCAGTCTTCCTGTTCTGTTCCCTGCTCTGTCTCTAGTGAATCTGCTCACCCTCCCGTGCATCTGGCCTGTACCCCGGTTCTTGTATGCATGAATAAATAAATCTTTAAAAAAAAAGAAATCAATCTTTAGCTACAACAGATTGAAGTCCAACTGAATCCAACTGAAATCTCAGCAGAAACTGACAAATTGATTATAAAATTTATATGCAAATAAAAAATGACCAGAATAATTTAAAACAATTTGGAAAAAAAAAATGAAAATTCATGCTACCAGATTCCATGATTTACTATAACAAAAGTGTGTTAATATAGGAAGGAAAATATGTAGATTAATGGAATTTAGGAATATAGATCTATCCCCCACAAATATGTAGGATCTTGATTTTTTTTTTTTTTTGTGGGACCCTCGCCGGCGGCCAGGGAACTAACTGGCGCTGCAGAGGCTGAGGGCAGCCTCGCAACTCAGCGCTCAACCGCTGAGCCACTAGGGAAGGCCTAGGAACTTGATTTTTAACACAAATGTAAAGTAATTCACTGAGTCAGTGTTCTCAAAAATGATTCTAGATAAGGGAGTAGGGTCAAAACAAGGGTGGTGGGAATTGTATGGGGACTATTACCAAGATGAAAATGCATACATTGTGCAAAAATGAAAAATGGTGTAAATATATATAAATATATAAAAACTTAAAGAAAGATTTAACCCTTAAAATAAAAATGAAACAGCAAAAATTAAAAAAAAAAATGGTTCTAGTATTATTCAAGGTTTAATGCAAAGGAAAAATCTTGATCCATGTCTTGTACTAACTCAAATAAGTCTCACATAACTAACACAAAATATGTTTCACATTTAATTCTATAATTTTTTAAGAAGTCTATAAGAAGTCAACTTAGGTAAGGCTAGCTTAGATATGATACTAAAAAACATAATTTAAAAAAGAAAATATTGAGAAACTGAGCTTAATCAAAATTAAGGAAAATTATATTTGAAGTGCTATTGTTTGAAAAATAAACATTAATAAGAAACAAAAAATAAATTATATGCTGGGGAAAAAATTTGCAAATCAAGTGTCTAATAATTGTATTTGTATCTAAAATATATTTGACATTCTGGATAAGTCAAAACTACTAAAAAGAAAACAGATCAGGGATTGCCAAAATACTGACAGTAGGGAAATAAATTGACTGTTGAAAGGTAAAGGGAAATATGTGGGGATAATAATGCTATCCTGTGCCATGATGATGATATTGATTACACAACTATATGCATTTGTTAAAACTCTCAGACCTCTACACAAAAGATAATGAATTTAATATATGTAAATTGTACCATAACAACAAAAATAGAACAAAAAAGCAGAGAGAAAAGAATTGCCATAATGTTGTATTGCTCTATATGATAGTGCTCTGGAAATTTGAGTCCAGGAGAGTATTTTAGCACTAAGAGAGAATTCTGAAGAAATCCACATTAGCAGTCATAAGTAGCAGCCTAATCTCTGCAAGCCAGTTCTCACTGCATCTTACTAGGCCAAGGAAACAGGGGTGAGAGGATGAATGATGTGACACAAATTATCGCCATTCTAAATATGTCAAGCATACGTCCTGCTGACAAAAGGGACTGTCTAGCATGGTAAGTAGCTGCATCAGCTTTTCAATCAGCAAGTCCAAAAAGTGAGAGAAATACTCATTTTTTAATGTGCAGCAAAAGGAAAAATAATTTATTCCTCATTACTATGATTATAGTTGTTGGTTAAATGCAATTTTTTGTATAAACCAAATTCAAGGTGCGATTTGATTACTAAAATTGAAAATGAAACACTATCCCATTCTGTAAAAAAAAGTCTCAGAAAATGTATATATTCAGAAAGGTACTTATATTTATTGTATTTTCAAAGAGTTAATAAAAATTGTAATTTTCTCTCAGCAAGAAACATAAAACACAGAAGTACATGAATAAAATGGCAGAGATGTGTACTTACTATCATGCTAAGTCCCAAACACTTCAATGTGAATTGTTTTAATTATAGATAACAAACATGACAACTGGCCTAAAGTATAGTCTATTCCATGGACAATCCTGTGACTAAACATAAAAGATTGCAGATAGTAGTTCTTGGCCTCCAGATAGTTATATAAACAAAACTAATAAGGAAAGAAACTTCCTAAAATTTTCTAAGTGTTAGAATCCAGTTATCAACATCCAGTAACTGTCCTGATTTTACTCTGAGGCAGGGAAGCAAGTTTTATTTGTGTATGTTTTCTAAATCTTATACCTGCCTATATTTGTGGAATGTAGCCTAAATCTCAATACTGTTAACAAACTTAAAAACTTAAAGACTATGCAGAATTTGGTACAAGATGGCTTAAGAATTTGGTGAAAATGACTTGTCTGAATTGTTATGTGGCTGATATTTATGTAACAAATTCAATGTGGATGTACTTTGCTTCACAGAGTAACGTTCATATTTTATGATCCAAATTAACACGCCCAAAAAATTTCTCATTTTTTTATGATTATTTTTCCATATCTGTTGGGGACTTTATAGTCAGGTTAAGATTTTGGGAGAATTTACTAACTAAAAGGCATCTTTTCCAGAAGACATCAAAAGTGATTAGGGGGCAAAATTAGACCCATGCCATGTAACACCCCAAAACAAAAGAGTATTAAAAAAACCTTTATTTTAAGTAAATCAAGGGCCTCCCCAGTGGTGCAGCGGTTGAGCGCTGGGTTGCGAAGCTGCCTGCAGCCTCTGCAACGCTGGTTCGATCCCCGGCTGCTCCCCGGCCACCAAAGGAGGGTCCCACATGGTGCGCAGACCTCTCCTGCCGCCCGCTGCTCCTCTCAGCAATGCACTTCGGTCCTTCTGCCTGCTCTGCTCCCCACTCTGGCTTTGGTGACTTCTCTCACCCTCCTGCGCTTCTGACTGTACCCAGTGCTTGTATAAATAAATCTTAAAAAAAAAGAAAAGAAAGTAAATCACCCAGAATTGCTTGAGTAATATGTGAATTATGACAATATTAAAAAGAGAAATTCCGTTGTATTGAATGAATTGTCATAGATGGTGAAATAATAAAAAAAATGATGATATAAATAGCTAATATGAATCAAGAAAATATTTTAAAAGTTTTGCATGACCTTACTTAGGCCTTACAACAATCCTGTGAGGCAGTATCTACTATCATCCCCATATTTAGAAATCAGGAAAAGCAAGTATAGAAAGTTAAGTCATTTGCCTATCACTGAGCTATTATATAACAAACCACTTTGGTATTTCAGGGATTTGATACAAACAAAATCCAAAATTTCACTCACTTCACAGGAGAATTGTCTCACCAATGGAGGGTTTCCCATGTGCTGTTTCCTGCTCTCTACTTTTTGAACATTCTCCCAATCCCTGCAAGTCTTCTGTTGAATTCCCTGTAACCAGAGGGCTGACCAGTAGAAAAAGTAGAAGATAATCAGAATGTTTTTAGGGGCAGATCAGGAATTGGCAGACAACAATTTTGCATATGTTACATTGGTTAAAAGTGTTTTATATGTGTATGTGTGTGTGTGTCTAAAACTTAAATGCAAGTCAAGTGGGAAGTGCCAACATTTTCATTTGCCTAGGAAGAGGAATCAGGACCACTGAACACTGGCTATTCGTAGTCGCACTCACAGACTCTGATATTAGTAAAAACACAGTTGAAGTTTAGACACTCTTGCTTCAAAGTCTAAGACCTTAAAAAAATGAAAAAGTAGTCTAAGAGAACTTAGATTTTGATGAACTTTCTATTCTTCAGAATTCCTTTTATTATTTACAAGTAATACTTCAGGAATCTATTTGGTGAATATGTGTAGAAATATGTATAGAATATGTATAAAAGAATGGTTTATAATCTGCGTGCATGAAAGCTCCTAACTACTTGTGTCCTACCATTTGATAAAGAAGATATACTCATACTTTGATAATTTTTCCTTATACAGCTGTGAAAATTTTATAAAAAAGATTTCCTTAAACTCAGAATGGAGTGACTGGGTCTGCATCTGGCAGTCATTATTAGTTAAATCAGATTTGATTCCTGAAATAATACCTCTGTCCCTTTAATAAAAAAAAAAGATGCCTTTGTTTTGTGATACTGCTGAGGAATATAGATTAGATAAAATGTTGACATGTGTGCATTCTCACTTGGATATTTAATCCTTTAGATACTAGTGGTCTTTCTAATTCAGTCTAATCCAAGTCACTGATAATGTTACATGAACCAGTGACTATGCTTCATAAAAGGCACTCACTCTATGAAGACTGATGATTCAAGTATAAAATTTTCTGTTCTACTCAACTAAGCTTTCTGACAAAATTAATCTGATGTACTTTTAATTATGTACATAATCATTATGTTGTTGCATGCAATTAGGCATAAATGGTTAGCAGTTCAAATAGATACCATTATCATAATTAGTATTTTTTTTTCACAGGGTTAAGCCAACTTGTGTATTTTAGTTCTTCATGTTGTTAGATCTTCATAGTTCTTCTTGATATATTACAGGAATCATTATTTGCCATTTCACTAATATCACATACCATTTAATCATCTCCTTATCATCTCTCTACACATACACATATTTTCACACAGTGTAAATTCAATAAACCAAAACTAAATGGCCCTTGTCTCTTTTGCTATTTTCAACTTCCAGACTTACACCTAATATTATTCAAAAGCAAGTGTGAAGTCTGTTTTTTCATATCCATTTCTCCCATACTCTATTACAACTCATCAATTTCCCCCGTCACTGCCATCATGTTTTCAGCACACGTTGAACTCTCCATACTGTAGTCATTTCAATATTGGTGACAGCAAAAAGGTGGAACCAAATGTCTATGTATTTTCTAATTTGGATTGAGAAAGGGAATAGAGCTTAGGCTACAGGAAAGAGGGGGAAAAATAATATATTTAAAACACTAAGTTACTATACCTGCCTTAAATTACAGACTGATTTAGGTCATACCCTACCTACACCTGCTTTATCATATGAGAATCTTTTTGTTTCTTCTTTGCTGTCCCAAATTCTACTATATTTATCTATGTATCATTTGCTTCACTGAAACTTATTTTATTTTTTAATTGTTATTTTATTTTTATATCATTGTTCATTTTTAAACAATATTTGCTTCCCTCCACCCCCTCAGGTGTAGTCCCCATAGAATTTCCTTCACCAGTGCGCCCCTGCACCATCACCATAGTCTCCTGTGCTCCTCCCTCCCTCCCTCTGATCCCTCTCCCTCCTCCTCCCCTGCACTATGTTTCTGATTTATAATTATCCTTTTTTGCTTGGTTGTGTGTGAAACCATCTGATATTTTTCTTTTTCCTTCTGGGTTATTTCACTAAGCATAATTCCTTCTAGTTCCATCCACATTGCTGTGAATGGCATGAGTTTATCTATTTTGTTTGCTGAATAATAGTCTATTGTGTATATATGCCACCTCTTCTTGATCGAGTCATCTATTTTTGGTGAAAATTATTTGAAAGGACTTAATTAATCTTATGAGGAAATCCATTGCATTTTTTTAATTCAAGTATATTTCTCTAAGAATTTAGTGTTTATTACTGTACTTATATCCATGAACAATTCTTCAATATTTGTGAGGTTTCTTAAGTTCTCCATCTACCTGTTTTATTGTTTCTTAGTTTTTGTTTTTTAATACCTCTTTTTAGTGCCCTTTACATGTGAACATTTTATTTGTATTTGAAATATTATTTTTCAGGAACACTTCTTTACTTGTTGGGATTTGATTACAAACTTTTCATTTATGGCTTATAAATCTCCATCTCCATTCTAGATTTCTCTTCTTAGATAGACCCAAATTTTCCACTCCCTCCTGGCCATTATTTTGTCAACATTTTAAACTTAGCAGTCAAAAGTGAACACTATTTTCCCCATACTTTCAGTCTTCTTCCTATCAGTTTGAAATTAATTTTGTTGGTATCATTAACTTTTATTAAATATTAACCAAATCTGTAGTCATCCATCCATATAAATATTGATAGTTCTAATTTATACCTTCCCCATTTCTAATCTTTTAGATATCTTTGTTCCCTACTGTCTTTTTTTTTTTTAAGATTTTTTTTTATTATTTATTTATACAAGCACTGGGTACAGTCAGAAGCGCAGGAAGGTGAGAGAATTCACCAAAGCCAGGGTGTGGAACAGAACAGGCAGACTGACGGAATGCACTGCTGAGGGGAGCAGCTGGTAGCAGGAGAGGTATGCGAGCCATGTGGAACCCTCGCTGGTGGCCACCAGGGAAGGCCCGTTCCCTACTGTCTTTCACTAATCCTTCTCCCCGCTATTACATCCTTTCAAAAATTCAAGTCAGAAAACATCACTGTTGAAATCAATAAATAGCATCAACTGTTGCTAAAACAGAAAATTCTACTTAGTCTAAAAATTAATCTACTTGATGTTAACCCAAACAATAATTCCTGTCCCATTTCATAGACCATGTCAAACACCATGGTTTATATGTGGTTGTTAATCATTGTGTATATGTCCTTTATATTCCTGTATTTTTATTGACTTCCTTGTATTATCTACTTTATCTGTAATACACTTTCCTATATTTATTTTTTACTGAACTCTTTTTTTGTTTCAGATAAAATTAGCCTTTACCCTAACTGCTTCTTAGATACTTATGACTATTTTCAGACTCTGGATGAATCCCTGTTTTTCCAGCTCATGCCACTTTATTTGTATTTAATATATGTGTTTTTTTTTAGTATAAATTAATAGGTGTTGCATGCAAGTCATCTTTCCCATGTAACCCAGCCCACTTCCACACACACATTGTAAAACCTTAATTTGTTTAAAGCAATATTGCATCTGTGGAACCCTAACAGAGGGAGTAACATTGGCTAGGTATTCAATCAGTTGGAAATATAGTTATGTGTATAGTCAGTATATTCAAGAGTTTGTTGAGCTGATTCCACCATAATCAAAAACTTTGAAACTCAATTACCTAACTTGAAGATGTAAATTAACCATCATTAGTATCTAATTTATTCAAGTGAACTAAAAATGACACCTAGGAGCATTTATCCTTATCCTAGAATTAAACTAAAATCAAGGGTTTTGGTTTTAAAGTTTGGGGTTATAAGAGCGTGTTTGATGTTGAGAATGAGCTAGTTACAAGTTAATAATGGTAAATATTTTAAGTTGTGTGAGTCATAGTTCTCTGAGGAAAGCAGTCAGCTATACCTTTGTAGTGTAAAAACTACTGTAAGCAATATGTAAGAAAACAGGTATGACCCTGATAAACTTAATTGACAAAGAGACAATAACTCTAGTATACTTTAATAACTTTAGAAAAAGGTGATTGTGAAAGGAAGTGAAAAATAGCTGAAATGATTTCCTTGAGTATGTGAGAGAGGATGAGATTTGAAAGGAAGTGGGGTGATTATGACCAAGTTTGAAAAGCAAGAGGGATGGGAAAATGCAGAAGTGACTAGATATGACGTATAAATCTGTGGAAAATATCTTTTGATTGCTTCCATTTTCTCAAAAATGTAGGAAATAAGATAATCAAATGTGATGGAGTACTAGGAATAAGATTTGGAGTTTTGAAAGGAAAAAGATGCATGAAATAGTTATGTGAAAGGATTGGAAAGTAATTGGGCTAAGAATATTTTGTGGATAATTAATTTTCTGGTAAAATGCCAAATTTTAGTTTGAAATGTTCCAGCTGTTCTTTTCCACATTGGACTTTTTATATATTTTGATATAACATATTTTTTACTGAAACTCCAGCTAAATGTGTGCAGATATCAATATAGTTTAAATCATTTAACTGTAATCTTTAAAACCCTTATTTGTTCTTCTCTGGGGGAAAAAAAGGAGATTGTTGCAATCCATTAATACCCCTATTTATAGACAGAAAAATCAGTTACATTCTATCCATGTATTTTTGTAGTTTAGCAGATCTTATGCCTGTTAGAAATTATTTGTGCAATGAATATGCTTCTGTCACTTCATCTCTATTTCATGCATTTATCACATTGAATCCTAATTTGCTCTGAGGATTTGCTAACTTTTCCTTCAATGATGTATTTACTCAGAAAGAGTTCAAATATAATGAAATATATTGTGCTGTATTTGTCTAATATTTTGCCACCAATGAAAAATAAATTATTGCAATGAAATATATTCACATTGATTTCTACGAAGGTTACACATGGATTGGTAAATCAAAACAAGCCCTCAAAAGATGGGAAATCAATTGATGTGTCAGATAGGAGGGGCATAAATGGTGAAGTCAACCACTGAGTTGATACTTTTCCTCTTGAAATAATTTAATTTATTAGAATTAGAAAATATGTGTGACTTTGAATATAGGCGATAAGGTAAGAAGTGAATGATTCAGAATATTGATCTGAAAACTTACTAACAATTCTTCAAACAAGTGAAGGGAATAAATATCATTTGTTCCTTATACTGATAACAGAAACTTCCAAAAAGACCAATCAAAACTAGGTTACTAGGATTGTGCACCTTGTAAATACTATTAATTTTTAAATTAAAAAATAATGGGAGCACAGTTCTATAGAGGTAATAACTTTATTTTTCTTCCACAGAGCTGTTACCCAGTTGTCAGAAATTGAATTGTCAGCATAAATGTGCAGTGGTCAGAAATAGTACAAGATGTTACTGTGAGGATGGATTTGAAGTAAAAGAAGATGGAAGAAGCTGTAAAGGTAATATGACATGATTATTCAGTTTGTTGTTGTTGTTTTGCTTACTTTGAGTTAATAGAAACTAACTTTGAGCACCTACAGTGTGCTGTGAGTAGTTTTTGTTCTTTTTTTTTTTTTTTAATTTATCCATTCATGCATACAAGAACTGGGTTACAGGCCAGAGATGTGGGAGTGAGAGGACTCACCAGAGACAGAGCTGGGAACAGAATAGGCAGACCGGCTGAAATACACTGTTGAGGGGAGCAGCCAGCAAGCCAGGAGAGGTCTGCTGCACCATGTGGGTCACCTCCCTGGCCCCAGGGATCAAACTTGTGCTGCCGTGGCTGTGAACAGCCTCATAGGTTGTGTCCCAACCCCCTGTGCCACCAGGGAGACCCCAGTTTTTGTTCTTTTTGTTTCTTTCTTAACATATAAAATTTGCTATGATCCCCAAAATCACATATATAACTATTTTAGATATGTATTTATAGAATCAATTTTCAGTTCATATTGCAATGATATCAAATGTGGGAAGTATCAACAATGGGAAATGTTTTTGGCTAAATTTTAAAATATTGAATTTAATTATTTTAACTTGCCAAATATTTTGGGACTATAATGTAAAGGATTTGTTATTAACTAACTTAGGTTAATACTTGACAATTATGCTGTTCTTTACAATGTTTTATTTGGTAATTTTAGCAGCTAACCTTTTACCAATAGTAAAATGAAAAACATAAACATCTGTATGTAATGTTTATATGCAATGTAAATATTAATATAAATATTTATGTTTTAAAATATTTTAATTTGGGGGCCTCCCTGGTGGCCTAGGGGTTAAGGCTTAGTGCTATCAATGCTAAAATCTGAGTTCAATCCCTGGCCAGGGAGCTGACCCACATGGTGCAAAAGACCTCTCCTGTCTTGCCTGCTGCTCCCCTCAGCAGTTTATTTCAATAGATCCACCTGTTCTGATCCCTACTCTGGTGAATCCTCACACCCACAACATCTCTGACCTAGACCCCAGTTCTTGTATGCATAAATAAATAAAATAAATCTTTAAAAAAAAGAGCTTACTTGCTTTCACTCCTATATGGTCAGGTCAGAGCATGATTTATGGTTTTCTGAAGCTGTATTTCCAGGAAATCCTCTGTACTTGTAGAAAGAAGAGAGTAGTAATGACATTCCCATAGTTTTAAGGCCAATTTTGTGGAATTCTATCACTGTCACAACAGTATATTGTGGCTAAGGAGAAAGATCAAAAGAAATCATTAATCATACTGCTCTCCAGGATGGGGTAATCATATCAGAAAAATAATAGAAACCAATAATATTAATGCTGAATAATCTGTGAAAATTGTTAAGTATCTTTTCTGGGATGAGGGGCTTGAACTTTACCAAATACAAGCTATAATTTCTTTCATTTCCACTATAGACTCAGCTCCAAATACTATTTTCTATTCCCAAAACTCTTTCAAACAAGCCATCCATCAATGTAGACAATTAAATGAAGCTAACGAAATCTGAGAAAATTTTGAATTAATGCCATATGAATCTATAATTTACCAATTTATTTATTTATTTATTTTTTTAATAGAGGCATGTTTATTTATTTATTTGTGTGTTTTGTTTATACATGCACTGGGTACAGTCAGAAGCACGGGAGGGTGAGAGGATTCACCAGAGCCGGAGTGGGGAGCAGAGCAGGCAGAAGGACCGAAGTACACTGCTGAGGGAAGCAGCGGGCGGCAGGAGAGGTCTGCGCGCCATGTGGGACCCTCCTCTGGTGGCCGGGGAGCAGCCGGGGATCAAACCGGCGCCGCAGAGGCCACAGGCAGCTTCACAACCCAGCGCTCAACTGCTGCGCCACCGGGGAGGCCCTATAATTTACCAATTTAAATGACCAATTTACACAGCAATCATCTTGGTTCTCTTTCGTAAACTGCTTTCCTACCTTAGGGGTCAGAGGATTGGACTGAGAGTCCTCCCCCTCTAATCATGTATTTGGTCTTTTGGGTGATCAGCTCCCCTTCTGAGATTAACCAGTGGCCCTACACTGAATCACTGAATCACCTCATTAGCATAGACTAAAGGGTTCAGTTAAATAATAAAAACACCCCTATTGATTAGAAAATTCTAAAGGTTTTAGGAACTCTGTGCTACTTATTGGGGACAAAGACCAAATAAATATATATATATATATATCTACATTATTTTTTTGTATATATATATATATATATATATATATAATGTAGATATCTTATATATTATATAATATATTCATATATAATGTATATATGTATATATTATATAATATATTATATATTATGCATAATATATATCATGTATAATGCATATAATATATAATATATATAAATATATATTATTTATTATAGCACACCAGTTTATTCTACTTAACAACTTCTCTGTCTTCTTCCTCTTTCATTCCCCCTTCAAAATTGTTTTCTGGAGTCTGAAATTTTCTTCACATTCAGTGTTCTCAAGTTTCTATTTCATTTAGGGACTTGGGAAGACAATTTTTTTTTTTTTTTAGGTAAGAAGTTCTACCTTCCATTTTGTCTGTGTCCTTTTTTCTTCTTATACTACACTGAGGTTATTATACCAGTGTCCTAATTGCTAAATCCAAATTAAATTTCCAATGTTTATCTTACTGGATTTCTTCATGCTATATAATATTCTATATTTTTGAAAATCATTCCTTCCTTAACTCTTTTGTCCTTAAACTTCTCATGGAGTCTTCTGCACAGGAGGTTCATGGATCTTCTTTCTTGTCTACCCTCTAACATTTAATAGTATTCTGCAATATTTGACTCAATATTAGCCTTTCTAATTTCTTCATTCTCTCTCCTATGGGATATAAGCCTATGTTTGGTTTGGTTTGGTTTTAATCTACCATTCATAGGCTATCAAGTTTGAAATATTCTAGAGCAGACCTAACCCTATGTATACAATCCAGTATCCCCAACTACCTATTAAATATTTAGCCAAGGATGCCTTACAACCACCTCATATTTAACACATCCAAATCAAACTCATCATTATCTCCCATATCTCAACTCAAATCTACACTTCATATATTCTCTATTTGATAATTGAATCACTATTAATTCCCATCATATCCAAACAGTTTCCACATGTTGTCTATTCTGCTTCTTAAACATTTGAGTCTATTTCTTCTTCTCCATTCCCACTGCCACTGACTTAGTTCAAATTATAATAACCTCAAAATGCAATTTCTTATTTAGAATTAGCTTATAACTAATATTCAAACATTCCACATTCACCAATCAATTTTTTTTAAAGATTAATTTTTTTTTTATGCATGCAAGAACTGGGGTAGAAGCCAGATGTGCGGGAGGGTGAGAGGATTCACCAGAGACAGAGTGGGGAACAGAACAGTCAGATTTACAGAAATACACCCCTGAGGGGAGCAGCAGGTAAGCCAGGAGAGGTCTGCTGCAGCATGTGGTTTGCTCCTTGTCTGGGGATCAAACTCATGCTGTAGCAGCTGTGGACAGCTTCATAGGTTGCGTCCAGAGAGGCCCCTCCCATCCATTTTTTATATGAGATTATTGTGTTAGAAGATGACAAGTTGATCATATAGCTCATCTAATAATGCTTTCATGATGTCTATGTGTAATGTAGTGTAGGATAAAGATAACCTCACTAACAGACCCCAAAACTAGTTTCCCAATGTCAACTGTTACCACTTCTCTTATACACCCTGACTCCACTTGTTGCCTTATTCTTCTTTGAAACACCTGCTATGTCAACCCAGGGCCTTCTCATGTTATTTTTTTTTTTTTTAACTAGAATGCCCCAATCCATATCTCCCTTTTTATTAGTCTAAAAAAATCCAAATTATCCTTTTAATTCAGCTCAACATGAAGTCTTCACTTATCATTTTCTCTCTATTCCCAAGCAAGTTCACAAAATTTTTTACGTTTCTGTTATAACTAGATTATGTCTATATTACAAGGAAATATCTAAAATTGAAATTATAGTTCTCTAAACTACTCTCTCTTAGGGATAGGAGTCATGTTTTATCAATTTTGATTTCTTCAGAGACTAGTGTTGTGCTTTGTACAGAGGGCAGATTGAATATACATTTATCTGAATAATTAGCTGACAAGATTACTTTTTTTTTTGGCTTGATTGGTTAAGAATCATTAAGTACCTGCTATTTATAGAGATTTGAATAAAATGTTGGAAGAAGGAAGAATGAGGGAGGAAGGAGAGAAGGAGAAGACAAAAAAACATAGCATCATAGACCACAGATATTGAAATACAATTTATATATATAGAATATTTTAAGTCAGTGTTACCTCCGTTTAAAAAGAATGAAATTTCTCTCTTCAACAAGTGCTCAGTTTCTTCTTTTTGATTAAGTGATGGTGGTTTGTGTAGCTAGCTCATAACTCTTATGTAATGTGTTCATTGAAAACCATGTTACCATGTTACTACCATGTTTTAATTCTTTGTTAAAACATTATCTGTTCAATAACTAGTCATTGCAGGACATAGTATAACTTTGCAAAAAATATCCTAGGGCTCCTATATTGTCCTTCAAAAGTAAATAATTTCAAATGAAACATTTTATATTAAGTTTGATATTATATTTCTTTTAATGCAATAATGAATTTAACTTTCAGTTAGTATGGTTTTGAAAAGACTTCCTAGAGCTGATCTATCCTTTTTAAAAGAAGCTTTTTAAAAATATTTGGGAAAAATGATTTCTTCAAGGAGGAGAAAAGTTCAACAATAAAGTTGCTTACAAGTTATGACAATTTTCATTCTAGATCAAGATGAATGTGCTATTTATGGTACATGCAGCCAGACCTGTTTAAATACATACGGATCCTATGCTTGCAGTTGTGTGGAGGGTTACCTAATGCAACCAGACAACAGATCTTGCAAAGCCAAAATTGGTAAGTTATATTCCTTTTTTTCTCCATAATTTCCTGTTTCCTTTTTATAGTGCATTTCCATTAGAAATGTAGGAGAACAATTTGGACTTTGAAGTAATAGATTTTTTTCCTTTCACTTTAACTCACTGAACCATTCTTAGAAACCCAGAATTGTTCTTTTAGTTGTCACTGATCTTTATAAAATTCCTTGTATAAGAAGTTTCTAATTAACAAAAAGCTACTCTAAAGAAATGGACTAATTGATATGAATAATCAATCCTTTCCCAGGCTATGCAACAGATTCCTAACTGGTATTTTGGATGTCTGCTTACCATTAATAATTAAGATTACATGCTAAAATATAAATTAGGTCATGTTGTTTTCTTGCTTAAAATCTCATAATTATCCAGATTTCGCACAGAAGCTATAAGGGTCGAATGGTTTTATACAATTTACCTTTTATGTAACTTATCAACCACTCTCTTCTTTAGTTACACAACAGCCATACTGATTTCCTTGTCATTCTTTAATTACATTGCTCTTGTCTTGATGTCTTTTCAGTTGTTTATTCTACATGCAGTGTTTTTCACTATGATAGTCACATATTAATCATCTCAGTCTTGGCTAAAATATCAATATTCAGAATGATGTCAGACCACTCTATTTAATGGTATACACAGTCTCCATCACTATTGTATTTTCCAATTTCATTTATTCGTGCACATTTACTTCATCGCTGTATGATTTCTTAATTTGATTTTTGTTATAGCACTACCAATTGAAATGAACTTATTTATTGATTTATTTGCTTATAATATTATTTCCCCAGAATAGTGTAAGTATCATGAGAGTATAGAACTTGTCAGTTTTGTTTACTGTTATTTGCTCAGTGTTGGTCAGTACCTGGAACATATAGGTCTTCAATATGTTTTTGTGGAAGGAAGGAGAAGAAGAAATTAGCTTTTCTTTCTGATGAAGTTGTTAATATTGGTGTTCTACTCTTGAATAATTGAATTTCATGTTTCAAACATATTATTTCCTCTAACCTTAATTAAAGCCTATGGTTTTATACCAAGACTTAACATCTATTAGATACTCAAGAAGTGTCAATTGGCTAATGAAATAGTCTTGAAAGTGCTAGTAACTATAAGAAAATACTATTTTTTTTGGGGGGGAGGGATCTATAGAGAATTACTATATGTGCTGTTCTACCTGACTTCTTATCTGGTGACATTCCATGCATTTTTCAAATTATAATGTAAAAATATATTAACAAATGTCCCTACCCCTTGATTAGCAATTGGAAATAAGCATGGGAGGGGATTGCTGTTTTTGAGGCCAAATTGAGAAAGTAATGGATTTGCTTAGCAAACTGCTACTGCTGTTTTCCTTTACAATAAGTTTCATGCTATATTTTCTATGATTTTCCTGAAATACTGGGTTTAATTATTTACAAAACATATTTGTATATGGAATCACAACTTAAAAAAACACTCATTTATTTCTTAGTTTGCTTCTTTGACTTTCTGATTTGGTTTTTGAAGCCCTCTTTATTTTTCAGTGCAATCCTTGAGAAAAATCAGGGCAGGTTATATGTTCCTCTTTTTCCCACCACTGAGAGTTCTGATTTAAAATATTGCTGTTTCTATTGATCCACACAGTATGCCTGTGGATACACAGGGAGAGTGTAATGTAATAAGCCCTATATAAAGATGCATTTCCTATTTCTATGAGGCATTTCCTCTCTTTCTATGTGGAGTGAGTATCTGACAGTAACAGAGTGTAAGCAGAGAGAGAAGGCAAATGATGATGTAAAGCTATATATAGCAAGGAGATAGGGAGACTCTAGAATTGATGATGGGATATACAAATCACTTCACCTCTAGATCACTGAGTTACTGACAATATTAGCCTACAGAATTTGACAAATACAATTTCAGTGGGGTTTGCTATGGTTTGTATTTTTAGGAAAATTAGTTCCTAGTAAATGGATAGAAGTTGGGTCTCCCCTGGTGGTGCAGCGGTTGAGTGCTGGGTTGCGAAGCTGCCCGCAGCCTCTGCAGCACAGGTTCGATCCCCGGCTGCTCCCCGGCCACCAGAGGCGGGTCCTGCATGGCACGCAGACCTCTCCTGCCGCCCGCTGCTCCCCTCAGCAGTGTACTTCGGTCTTTCTGCCTGCTCTGCTCCCCGCTCTGGATCTGGTGAATTCTCTTACCCTCCCGCGCTTCTGACTGTACCCAGTGCTTGTATAAATAAATAAACAAATCTTTAAAAAAATAAAATAAAATCACTGAAGTTTAAAAAAAAAAATGGGTAGAAGTTGATGGCATGTTGCCCAGTTCAAAAAAGATCATGTAGATATTTGAACTAACATGTTTGTATAAATCAAAAGGAAAAAGCTTTAGCTTTCTCACATTTATAAAAATGAACTATTGCATATTTTTATCTTTAATTATAAGCAAAATTCCATTCAGTGTTACAGCTTTAATATTTTTGTGGCACTTTTATTATACTGTAGTATTACTATATCTGACAGGTGCTAGAAAAAAGTTATAAATACCTGTCTTAAGACTTTGTTATTCCACTTTTCAGTTATTTGGCTGGTAGACTGACCCCGTATTTCTTCCTCTGCAATTCTTTTAGTGAACTCTAGGAAAGACCTGACTTTCCCCTGAGTCAAGACAGAGTTCCAGGACTATCAGAAGCTGGAGGTGTGAGAAACTAGGCAAGGTTAGAATCAACTAGCCCACAAAAGTAGATGTGTATAAAAGATCTCTAGGTTTTAGAATGAAAGGATGACATAAAAATATTGAGATGAAGAATGTAATGGAGAGGTAAATTTATACCCAAGAGAGGCATTCTGCAAAGAACATACAAGATGTTCAGTGTGAAAATAAAATTTCCTTGGAGACATAGCCTTTATGTGAAGGCAGAGAGAGGCAAAGTCAATCATTTTGGGCAGCTGCTTATCAGCTGTGATAAACTAGTTGGGCACAGAATAATATTATGGTCACTTCCCAACTATTCACCCTAAAAAGTTTGCCTGCGGTATCTTATTTTTGGTATGATAGTTGATAGAAATTAATAAATTAATTTCATTTAATTGATTATCCCCCTTTGTAATATAATATCTGAATCTAAGTATAGTTCATAACCTTAAGAGCACCTTTAAGAAATAATTCTAATAGGAGTAGAAGATTTTAGGCACAGTGGCAGATGGGGGAGAAATTAATGTTAGACAGGCGGTCATTTCAATTTGTATTAATTCATGCAATACTGACACATTCTTTTCTATGCTTAGTAATATCAACCTTGGTACTGTAATAATCAGTAGTTTCAGAGTTGGAAGGAAGTTCAAAGTTAATCTAGTGCAAGTACACATTTGACATCAAAATAAGTAATTTCCAGGGTCTTTCTAATGGCACAAGGGGTTAAGCACAGCACTGTGAAGCTCACAGCGACTGCAGCCAGAGTTCAATCCCAGGCCAGGGAGGTGACCCACATATGGAGCAGCAGAACATTGTCTCTCCTGTTGCTCCCCTCAGCAGTGTATTTCAGTCAATCTGCCTTTTCTGCTCCCCACTCAATCTCTGGTGAATCCTCTCATCCCCCATACCTCTGGCCTGTACCGCAGTCCTTGTACACATAAATAAATAAATCTTTTTAAAAATTAAGTAATTTCCAAAAGAAAAAAAAAGTCTAGATTGTACATTTAAAAACCTAATTTAAATATGTATATTTCATAATACTATGTTGAGGACATACTAAAATAGGAAAGTCATGCTGGCATATTTACCACTTTGGAATGTTATACACATTAAAAGTTAGTAATTTTTGAACTAAATGTTAGCATTCATCATTTGAAAAATAATGTTTTAAAAATAACTGCCAGAACATCCGTATGTGTTCAGTAATACATCCTTATATCTTTGCATTATTTTGAAGTAAGAATTCTAATAAATTTGTCAAATCTGAAAATGAAAAGATTTTTTTTTTTAATTTCCTTCAACTGATTTAGATTGATGCTCATGTGGAGACATATCTGTGGGCACTCAGGTTTGAAATCAGATTTACTGCAGAATCTGTAAAAGTAGGAGCCAATGGTATTTAACTTATGAAATATGAGTTTTACTCCTGATAAATTCATACTCTTTAGGTTGTATTTCTGTGTTCTAGCCACTCACTTCCGCATATAGTTCAACACAGTCCAGAAGGCTCTATTGATTGCACTAAAGCATTAGCAGAATAAAGTCCAATAATTTCATGCTCATCAGAATAGACTGTCAAATGGTGCCCTGAGAAATATGCATCTTTTTTCAATGGTACAAGCAGAGTAGTGACATAAGAAAATCCATTAAATAACTTGGGATTATATCACCATTTGCACTTTATTGTTCACTGGTTGGGGTTGGGCGTAAGGGAGTGGGAGAGGCTATTAAGGCTATGGCACTCTTAGTTGTAAGAAATACAAATCATAATCATGTCCAAGGAAGTGCACCTCTAGAGAGGGTTTGGGAATGTTTTCATGCCGCTTACTGTTTTCTTTCTTGCAATTCTTAAAAAGAAGAAAAAAAAAAATCCTTTGGTTCCTAGTTCTAACTTCTAATACCTCTAGCATGTACTAATACATAGTTTAAAATTACCTTTTGAAAAGTGGAAGAATTACACATGGCTCCCTGCCAGGACTAGTTCTGTTTTTTTGGGAGAATAGACAGATGCCCGTATAGTGAGGGAAGAGTTTCCTGCTCAGAATATCTACTTCTTATCAGCCACTTGTAATGTTTGGAATTAAGTTATTTATTTATTTATTTGTTTGTTTGTTTGTTTATTTATTTATGCAAGCACTGGGTACAGTCAGAAATGCGGGAGGTGAGAGAATTCACCAGAACCAGAGCAGGGAACAGAAAAGGCAGACTGATGAAGTACACTGCTGAGGGCAGGAGAGGTCTGTCACGCCATGTGGGACCCTTGCTGCCGGCTGGGATCGAACCAGCGCTGCAGAGGCTGTGGGCAGCTTTGCAGCCCAGTGCTCAACCTCTAGTGCCACCAGGGGAGGCCCAGAATTAAGTTGCTTTGACTTTAGTTATGTAAGTGCCTTCATTTTCTGTTCTCTTTAAGAGAATTACCCCATTTTAAAATTGGTGTTCTTAAGAAGGATAACATATTAAGTCTTGGTAACCTTGATAGCTTGTAGGACTTATGAGCTAAATCTATTTCAGTATGCCATCTGGCTAAGAATGGCTTCCTGCAGAATGAAATGTCATTAGATTCTGACATGCAAAGATTCACTATTCAGGATTTTCACTATTTTTAGGTAGTCCAAAGTTTTAGTTCCTGTATAATTTGTCATTTCATTGGGACATAACTGTGAATAGCACTTGATGGCATGATGCTCTGTGAGGAGTTCTGAGTTAGTAGACCAACCTCAGCATAGAAATTCAGATTTGTTCTTTACTCTGTGCAGATTTATAGAGGAAATCAGGAACACTGTTGTAAGCAGTTCCAGGCTCAGTTCCTGAAACAGTGTATGTGCTTGGTAAATATTTCTTGGGTGCTTAGCAATTTCCTGAACATTCAGGAAGCAGAATAAGATTACTGGCATGCTGAAAATCAGTGAAGGAAAGTATAAAGCCTGCAAGATGTTTAAAGTAGAATGGGATATTTTCCCAGTTTTATACTGTTACTTAGGGCCAACGGTGCCTTTGCTGGAGTACTGGCATCAAAGAGTGGTTTGGGGAGGAGTACACAATTTCCATAAATGTAATATCTCCATTAAGGCTCATATAAGCCTCATATAAGCAAATAACCCTAGTTAGCTTGTTATACAAACATAGCTGGAGAACAAGTTATCTAACCTGCAGTCAGGATTATTGCCTAAACCTCTCTCCTATGGAAATAGGCTGGCTTTGAAAACATGTCCTGGCCAGTGAACACATTTCTCTATTTTTTGAAGTATTCCTCACCTGTGTCTTCTTTGACCCTTCTCTCAGTTGGAAATCATATTCCATCACAGGACAGAGGAAGAATTTTGGGTGGATTTTCCATTATCCAAATTAAACATCACACCTTTTTTTTTTTCATACTCAAACACTGTTAATGAGTATGTCAGTACTTTGGTTTGAAGATCCTCATGAATATTCTATGTGTGCTTTTCATTGTTGGGGGGTTTGTTTTTTATTTTGTTGCTAGAGGACATCACTTTCACAGTCTAGCACTTTTCTTGACATCATTAATCATTTTTCCCCCAGCAACAAAATTGCAAGATTGATAAGAAAATGTAACCATGGTGTTTTAAGAGTCAAGACACCTTTCATTTACCCAGAGTCTAAGATAATATCAGATGTAGAAAAAAAATGTATATCTTCCATTCTTTTTACTATTTACATCTTAAGTTCCATGTAGTTGAGAATTTCATTCTTTGTGTATGAAGAATTACATGACTACATTAAGAGCTCTAGATGTGAATATTGATAAACTTTCAATAAATGGCACAATGTGCAGATACAGATTTCAATCATACTATTTTTTTTTTTGCAGAGTAGCTTTTGAACTATTAATTAGATTCTCAATTTAAAAATGTGTGATAGATCATATCATGCTCTGCAATTAACTCCCTTTCTTCCTCTGAAAATTGCACAAATAAAATGAAATGAGGCACATTTAAACTCATAGAAATTACAGTGGTTTATTAGATGAACTAAGGGGATATGTGTGTGTGTGTGTAATAGTTATATTGCTTTGTTTAGGATAAGTAGAAGTATATGCCTATAGAAATCCTCAGGGAAAAGAAAAACTTACAACCTGAGAAAAAGAAGAATATTTTATCCTTTTTTTTGTGTATATATATATATATATATATATATATATATACATATATTTCATTCAGAGAGCCTTCAAAATGTCACCTATATCAATTGCAATCAACACAGACTAAAAAATTTGGGAGTATAACAGCATTTAGAGATGCCCTTGAACTCCTTCCTTTAAGTCCATACATGCCCTTGACTTTGATGACTAATATTCTGTGTATTCTTTCTAATCAAGTATCTTAGAGTCACTTCAGTTTTGAGAAGAGAATTCCATTATATTAATTGCACTTTTAAATATGTGTGAGCATTTCTTAGCACTAGGACTCACAGCCTCCAAATGTGCTTTCCATGAAAGACAATGCTTGCCAGATTATTAGATAAATTATATCATAATAGTCCTTAGAATTTTAGAGCAACATACCATCAAATTTTAAAGACTATATCTAGCAAGAAGTTTGGTATATAATTACCACTGAGTACTTAAAAATAATCTGTCATCTTAATAACAATGTTGAAAACAGTGATCTTACATATATAGGTCATATATTTGCATTTTTTGACATCCCTGTCAGAAAACAATAAAATAGATTAAATGATCTTTCCTTCCCTGCAATTGTAGATAATGAATTTTTACCTCTCTTTTCCTTTCTCCTCCTAAGTTGATAATATTGAGATCTATTTAGAGAAAAAAAAAGACTTAATCAAAAGAGAATGGTCTCACCCTGAATTCTATTAAATCTACCAATCTACCAGAATCTAGAATTAATCACTTTGCTTCTCTCTTATTTAAATCAATAAACAAACTGACTTTTCACTAAGTCCAGTCCCTGATTTGTGCATCAATACAATCTTCTCTCACCTGTACAAAGATTAGATTTCATACACTTACCTTTTTATGCTTTGATTCATTAATATTTTCTTTTCTCCTGGAACATTCCTATCAGTGCACAGAATGTTGTAAAGATGGTACAAAACACACTCCTTTAAACATATATTCCTTTACAGATACCACTTCATTTTTCTTTCCCCTTATAGAACAACTCACAGGCTATGGTGTCTGTCTTGCCCTCCCTCACCTATTCTCTGGAATCCACTTCAATGAGTCTTAAATGTTTATCATTCATTTACACCTCTATGGTCAAGGTTACCAGTGACCTCCTGAGGCCTAATTATCCAACTATCAGTTCTTAGCATAAAACTGATCCTTGGCTTCTCCTTGAACATACTCTAACTTAAAGTGTCATATTCCTGGAGTTTTCCTCTTGTCTTATTGTGCATTTTTTCTTAGTTTATTTTGCAGTATTATCCTCATTTTTGCCTTTATTTATGGCATGACTTACTGTTCAGTCCTTTAGATTTCTATTCTTTCTATATTGATTTCCTAAGTGCTCACTTCCTAGATCATGACCTGAAAAACATACGTTCTTCTGTGCTTTCATAAAACATCTGGAGAATGAAACTCGTGTTTATCACTAGTCCTGAATTTTCTGTTGAATACCAGACACATGTGTTTATCAAGATCTAATGCAGAGTCACCATTTGGAAATTTAACAGAAATGCCAAAGTATGTATGTTCCAAACTCTTAATTTTCTCCCCTAATAGTGCTCTTTCTCTGTGGTTGACAATTTTAGCAAATATCATACCCATTGACCCAATTACTGTAGCCAAATTCTGGGAGTTATTCTTGATTTCATTATCTTTTTCAAGTTCTTTATTCAAAATGTTAAATATATTCTCAATTGACTGTTATCTCTAAGTATAAGCTGGCATTTCTATTTCTAGCAATGCTTTAATTTCTTCATAGAATTTCTCACTGTCAAACAAAATTAAATAGTGTTTGCTTGTTGTCTATTTACCCCACTAAAATGTAAGCTCAGTGAAACAGGAACTTTATTAGTTTTGCTAGCTGCTATATCTCTAGCATCTAGAACAGTATCAGGCAGAGAATAGACATGCTCAATAAATATTTGTTCAATGAATAAATAAATATGCAAATATTGGGCAGCATTTTCTTTTTAGAAGCTAAATTAAATGTGTGTTTTTTTTTAAAGACCCATGTTTACAAACAAGAACTGTTTTATGAGTGGGAATTGTTTAAAGGTAATTTTTATTTTTTTAAGATTCATTTATTCATATAAGAACTGGGGTATAGGCCAAAGATGTGGGGGCTAGAGGATTCCCCAGACACAGAGTGGGGAACAGAACAGGCCAATAGACTGAAACACACTGCTGAGGGGCGCAGCAGGCAAGTCAGAAGAGGTCGGCCGCGCCATGTGGGTCACCTCCCTAGCTGGGGATTGAACTCATGCTGCAGTGGTTTAGGATAGCTTCATATGTTGTGTCTTAACCCCC
Organism: Talpa occidentalis; assembly: GCF_014898055.3. NCBI lineage: Eukaryota > Metazoa > Chordata > Mammalia > Eulipotyphla > Talpidae > Talpa > Talpa occidentalis. Next base: position 77,183,500 of record NW_023603184.1, on the reverse strand, counting down.
TGTGCCACCAGGGAGGCCCTAAAGGTAATTTTTAAATGAGCTAATATCTATGACATTTTAAACTCAATCATTACAATTGATCATATAGAGAGGGGCATGTTGAATTAGTAAAAATATATTGCTATGGCTAACTAGCTACAATTAGAAAGGTGACTAGGTTATTTAAAATGGTCATTGGCCACCTCTCAGTAACTAATGTGAATTGACTGGACTGTCTCCTATTCATTCAATAACCTAAAATTTGAAAAAAATTATACTCTGAGATTTACTAATATCAATGGTTATCTTTTTTTTTTCATTTTTCTGATTACAAGCACGATGCATTATTTATTTAATTTTAGCTTACTGAATAATATTATCACTCTAAATTATTTAAAAACATTAAAGAGCCTCCCTGGTGGCTCAGGTGGTTGAGCACCTCACTGTGAAGCTGTCCGCAGCCTCTGCAGTACAGATTCGATCTAGGCCCACTGGCGAGAATCCCACATGGCAAGCAGACCTCTCTTGTCTCGCCTGCTGCTTCCCTCAGGAGTATATTCCATCAGTCTGCCTTTTCTGTTCCCCACTCTGTCTCTGGTGAATCCTCTCACCCTTCTGCACATCTGGCCTGTTCCCCAGCTCTTGCATAAAAATAAATAAATCTTAAAAAAAATAAATAAAAGCATGAAAGATTCTGTACTCAAACATTCCTCTGTTTCATTCATTTATCAAACATTTACCATATGTCAAGAAATTCCTTGTAGAAAATAGGGTATAGTTCCTTGTTCAATGGAACCAGCTCTTTGAAAAACAAACTGTGAGAGCTGCTACTTTATTTATTTATTTTTAAATATTTATTTATTTTTATACAAGAACCGGGGTACAGGCCAGATGAGAGGAGGGTGAGAGACAGAGACAGAGCAGGGAGCAGGGCAAGCAGACTGATGAAATACACTGCTGAGGGGAGCAGCGGGCGAGACAGGAGACGTCTGCTTTGCCATGTGGGATGGATCGAACCCGTGTTGCAGAGGCTGCGGACAGCTTCACAGTGCGGCGCTTAACCGCCTGCGCCACCAGGAGGACAGAGAGCTGCTACTTTAAACAATGAGAAGTCCCTCCTCTCTCCCCCAATCTCTGCAGTATAATTTTATTGGTCTTCATTCTTTTAATAAAAGTATCAGAATTCCTGAAAAATAGCTTACTTCATTTCTTCGCACTCACCCTCATTTCAAATTGAAATATCCAATAAATGAAGATAGAAAAGTTTAAATAGCATAACAATGAAATTGTTTTAATTTCTCTTGTTACATTCAGGTTGATCAGTAGCTTAACATAAGTGGTTTTTCACAATGCGAAAAGTAGAATTAGAAAATGTGAATGTGACTAATGTGCTAATGTTAAGTTTATCATCCTTAAATCTGTTTTCTTTCTTTACTGTTTGTTTTAATAACGTTATTCTCCCCATAACCCAAATCTGAAATCGCTACATAGTCTTCACTCCATGTCCATCATTGTCTGCATAAAAGTTACAACAATTTAAAACTTCTACTTCATTACACCAAACCATTTCTACTTTAAAAAATGATTACCTGGAAAAAGCAGACACGGATCGGGATCGGGATTGCGCGGAAAGGCGGCGAGGAGCGGAAACGGGATCGCGCGGAAAAGCAGAGCGGTTGAAAAAGCAGTGCAGTTGAAAAGCAAACGCAGATCCGGATCGGATCGCAACTGCCCAGGTCCCTGCGCCTGCGACCTAGGCTTGCGGGGAGACGCCCGGAGGCCCTCACCGTGTGAGCAGGAACCAGGCGCCCAGGCACGGGAGCAGGATTCAAAAGGCGCCATTCACGCGCCACTGAACTGGGCTACAGCCCGCGTCCTGGAACTGAGGGCTTTGGAACTGAGACTCGGGGCACAAAATTAGGGGCGTGCGTTCCCCACGACGGTGGGGCACAAGGCAGACACAGCACCCCAAAGCTGTTGAGGTGTACCCTACCATCCCCGCTCTGTTCCCTGTCCCACGGGGTGGATAATCAGCTCCCCAAGGGCTCTAGGAGAGATCTCTGTCACCACCTAGCGACTTGAAACCAGCAGAGGCTCCTGAAGGAGCTAGTGGCAAGCTGGGGAGTTAGCCCATGCCGGGCCCCTTCCGACCAGTAGTCTGAGCCCACAGGGGGAGCGAGCACCCACAGCCGGGGCAGACCAGGCGCGCAGAAGAGTGTGCCTGAGACTGGACGTGCAGGGAGTGTGTCCCACATCACCATTTTAGAACAGGGACATTTCTTCAGTAAAGACTACCTACAGAAGGCTTCCTCAGGAGCCAGAGGCGAGCGGGGGAAGTTCGCCCACGCCAGACCCCCTCTGGCCTGCAGTCCAAGCCCAGAGGGGGAGCAAGAACCCACCGCCGGGGCAGACCAGACACACAGGGGAGTGTGTCCCCACATCGGCATTTTAGAACAGGGACCTTTCTCCAGTAAAAACTGCTTGAAACTGACAGATGACTCCTGGAGGAACCAGAGGGGAGCGGAGAAGCTCACCCAAGATGCCGGCCAGTCCCAACAACACAGTATCCCAACGCATACGGCAAATTAGAAAACAGACAGTAGGGAGGAGAAGAACCACACGCAACCTAGCTACTCCCCAGGGAAAAAGCACACCACAAAAAGAAAACCAGCCCCCAGATTGCAACGACAGTAACTTGGAAGAACTTCTGAGCCTTCCAGAAAGAGAATTTAAAATTGCCGTGATTAAAAAACTGACAGAAGTCATAAAGGAAAACAATGATAAGGGAAAAATAATCAACGATCAGAAGAATGAAATTGAGTCCCTAAAGAGGGAAGTAAAAGAAATGCAGGAGATCAAAGAATTAATGGAAGAACTAAAGAATTCTGGGAAAAGCAATGAAAGCAGAATAGATGAAATGGAAGAACGAATAAGTTCTCTTGAAGACACAGAAATAAAAAAGAACCAAAACAGAAAAGGAAAGAGAAGTACGAAGGAAAAAGAACAAAGAAAGACTACGGGAACTATCTGACTCCATGAGGAAAGGAAATATAAGAGTTATAGGAATACCAGAAGGAGAGGAGAGAGAAGTAGGAACAGAGAAAATTTTCAAAGAGATAATTGAAGAGAACTTCCCAAATGTGAAGAAGGAGCTGAAAATTGATATACAAGAAGCAAGAAGAACACCAAACTTCCACGACGAAAGGAAAAATACAGCAAGACACATAATAGTAAAGCTCCCAAGAATCCAGGACAAGGAAAAAATAATGAAGCTGGCAAGAGGAAAGAAACAGATAACATTCAAAGGAAAGCCAATCAGGCTGACATCAGACTTCTCCGAAGAAACACTACGGGCAAGGAGAGAGTGGAGGGACATAGTCAACAGACTCCAAGAAAACAGATGCCAACCAAGAATACTCTATCCCGCAAAGTTCTCCTTCCTCTTTGAAGAAAGAATATGGACCTTCTCAGACAAACAGAAACTCCGGAATTTCATTACAACTAAACCCCCACTCCAAAAAATACTACAAGGAGTCCTAAAGCCAGAACCTCAGAGGGATGAATAACAATGAAAGAAGGCCAAAAAAAAAAAAAAAAAAAAAAAGGTTATTAAAAGAATAAATAAATAAAATCAAAGGAAAGACAAACACAATGGCAAATACAGATGTTAACATATCAATATTAACTCTAAATGTAAATGGACTAAACTCTTCAATAAAAAGACACAGAGTTGCAGCCTGGATTAAGAAACAAAATCCAACCTTTTGCTGTCTCCAGGAAACACATTTAGCTACAAAAGATAAAAATAGGCTCAAAGTTAAAGGATGGAAAACAATCCTACAAGCAAATGGACCAAAAAAGAAAGCAGGAACAGCTATACTTATATCAGATAAAACAGATTTCAAACTCAAAAAGATAAAAAGAGACCCCAGTGGTCACTACATTATGATCAAGGGGACAATACTTTAAGAAGAAATAACACTCATTAACATATACTCACCAAACGAAGGAGCACCAAAATATATCAGACAACTGTTGTCCTCTCTGAAAACAGACATCAGAGAAAACACATATGTAGTGGGAGACTTCAACACACCACTATCAACAATGGATAGATCAACAAGACAAAAAATAAGTAAAGAAACCAAAGCTCTAAATAAGGACCTAGAACAATTGGGCTTAACAGACATCTATAGAACACTAAACCCCAAAAAAACAGAGTACACATTTTTCTCAAGCGCACACGGATCATTCTCCAGGATCGAACACATACTGGGGCACAAGACAAACATCAACAGATACACCAAGATTGAAATCATATCAACCATCTTTTCTGACCATGAAGGCATCAAACTAGAAATAAACCATAAAAAGAAGGCAAGGAACTTTCCTACCTCATGGAGATTAAAAACCACACTACTGGAAGACCACTGGACTAATGAGGAGATCAAAGAAGAAATTAAAAAATTTTTTGAATTGAACGACAAGGAGGACACCAATATCCTAAATGTATGGGATGCAGCAAAAGCAGTAATAAGAGGAAAATATACAGCAATAGAAGCTCACATCAAGAAACAAGAAATAACTCAAAGAAACAACCTAATCTCGAAGCTCAAAGATCTAGAAAAAGAACAACAAAAAAATCCCAAAACCAGTAGAAGAAAAGAAATAATAAAAACCAAAGCAGAAATAAATGAAATTGAAACTAAAAAAAACAATCCAAAAGATCAATGAAACCAAGAGCTGGTTCTTTGAAAAAATCAATAAAATAGACAAACCCCTAGCCAGGCTCACAAAGGAAAAAAGGGAGAAAGCACAAATAAACAGGATCATCAATGAAAGAGGAGAAATCACAACGGACACAGCAGAAATCAAAAGAATAATCAGTAACTACTATGAAGAGTTATATGGAAACAAGTTTAACAATCTAGAGGAGATGGACAAATTCCTACAACTCTACAATCACCCAAAGCTAGATAAAGAAGAAATAGAACACCTAAACAGACCAATTACAAGCAGCAAAATTGAAATGGTAATCAAAAACCTTCCCAAAAACAATAGCCCAGGACCTGATGGATTTACAAATGAATTCTACCAAACATTCAGAGATGAATTAGTGCCTATCCTTCACAAACTCTTCCAAAAAATTGAGAAGGAAGGGACAATACCAAACACGTTCTATGAAGCCAACATTACACTAATACCAAAACCGAACAAGGACAACACAAAAAAGGAAAACTACAGGCCAATCTCCCTAATGAACACTGATGCAAAAATCCTCAATAAAATTTTAGCTATCAGAATCCAACAATGTATCCATAAGATAATTCACCACGACCAAGTAGGATTAATTCCAGGGACACAAGGATGGTTTAACATCCGAAAATCAATCAACGTTATCCAACACATCAACAAAAAGAAATATAAAAACCATATGATAATATCAATAGATGCTGAGAAAGCTTTCGACAAAGTGCAACACCCATTCATGATAAAAGCCCTTGAAATTCTTGGGATACAAGGAACATACCTCAACATCATAAAGGCCATCTATGACAAGCCAACAGCCAGTATCATTCTCAATGGTGAAAAGCTGAAAGCAATTCCATTAAGATCTGGAACAAGACAAGGATGCCCACTCTCACCACTGCTTTTCAATATAATACTGGAAGTCCTAGCCAGAGCAATAAGACAAGAGAAAGACATCCAAGGAATCCAAATAGTAAAAAAAGAAGTCAAACTATCACTATTTGCAGAAGATATGATATTATACATAGAGAACCCCAAAAACTCCACAGAAAAACTAATTCAACTCATCAGTCAGTTCAGTAAAGTGGCAGGATACAAAATCAACATGCAAAAGTCAGTACCCTTCCTATACACAAACAATAAATCTGAAGAAGAAGAAATCAAAAAAAACATCCCTTTTGTTATTGAAACAAAAAAAAATCAAATATTTGGGAATAAATCTAACAAAAGAGGTAAAGGACCTATACAAAGAAAACTATAAAACACTGTTAAAAGAAATAGAAGAAGACACAAAGAAATGGAAAGACATCCCCTGCTCATGGATTGGAAGAATAAACATTATTAAAATGGCCATCCTTCCAAAAGCAATATACAGATTCAATGCTATTCCAATCAAAATTTCAATGTCATTCTTCAAAGAAATAGAACAATTATTGATGAAATTCATATGGAATCACAAAAAAACCCGAATAGCCAAAGCTCTCCTGAAAAAGAAAGAAGGGAATGGAGGCATCACACTCCCAGACTTCAAACTATACTACAAAGCCATAATCATCAAAACTGCATGGTATTGGAACAAGAACAGACATACAGACCAATGGAATCAAATAGAAAATCCAGAAATAAACCCACAGATTTATGGTCAACTAATCTTTGACAAAGGAGCAAAGACTATGCATTGGAGCAAAGAAAGTTTGTTCAATAAATGGTGCTGGAAAACTGGGTTGCTACATGCAAAAGAATGAAGCTTGACCACTACCTCACACCATACACAAAAATCAACTCAAAATGGATTAAAGAACTAGACATAAGACCTGAAACCATAAAATATATAGAAGGAAATACAGGCGAAATACTACGTGATTTGCACATCAAAGACATCTTTACAGACACATCACCCAAAGCAGTGATAGTGAAGGCAAAGATAAACAGCTGGGACTACATCAAATTAAAGAGCTTCTGCACAGCAAAAGAGACAATAACAAAAACAAAGAGAAACCCCACCAACTGGGAGAACATTTTTGCACCCAACACTAATGATAAAGGACTGATCACAAAAATCTGCAAAGAGCTGAGGAGACTCAACAACAACAAAGAAAATAATCCAGGTAAAATGGGCAGAAGAGCTAAAAAGAAACTTCTCTGAAGAGGAAATGCAAATGGCCAACAGGCATATGAAAAAATGTTCAACATCACTTGTCATCAGGGAAATGCAAATCAAAACTACCATGAGATACCATCTTACACCAGTGAGAATGGCACATATTAAAAAAACTAGCAACAACAAATGTTGGCGAGGGTGTGGAGAAAAAGGAACTCTTCTGCACTGTTGGTGGGAGTGCAAACTGGTCCAACCACTATGGAAAGCTGTGTGGAGATTTCTGGACCTACTAAACATAGAACTTCCATATGATCCAGCAATTCCACTCCTAGGTATTTACCCAAAAGACACAGAAACATCAATTCCAAAGAGCACCTGCACCCCTATGTTTATAGCAGCACTGTTTACAATAGCTAAGCTTTGGAAACAACCCAAATGCCCAAAAATAGATGACTGGATCAAGAAGATGTGGTACATATATACCATGGAATATTACTCAGCATTCAAAAAAGATAAACACATGCAATTTGCAGCAACATGGATGGCGCTGGAAGGGATCATGCTCAGCGAAATAAGCCAAAAAGAAAAAGAAAAATACCGGATGGTCTCACTCATAACAGGAATCTAGAAAACTTAAATAAGGGACCAGGAAAATGAATAACTTTAAGAAAGTGAAAATCAAAATCAACAAAAAACTATGAACCAGAGACACTTTTAGGGGGGGCGGGGGCGGGAGGGGAGGGATTGGGGTCAGAATGGGGGGGCTGCAATTGTATGGGGAATATAACAATAAAATTTATTATTTAAAAAAAAAATTAAAAAAAAAAATGATTACCTGGGGCCTCCCCGGTGGCGCAGCGGTTGAGCACTGGGTTGCGAAGCTGCCCGCAGCCTCTGCAGCGCTGGTTCGATCCCCGGCTGCTCCCCGGCCACCAGGTGATGGTCCCACATGGCGCGCAGACCTTTCCTGCCGCCCGCTGCTCCCCTCAGCAGTGTACTTCGGTCCTTCTGCCTGTTTTGCTCCCCGCTCTGGCTCTGGTGAATTCTCTCACCCTCCAGTGCTTCTGACTGTACCCAGTGCTTGTATAAATAAATAAATAAATAAATCTTTTAAAAAAAATGATGTAAAAATATATTTAAAAAAATGATTACCTAATTTAGTTTCTTATTACCTGTGTTCTGAAAAATTAAAATACTATTTTTGTATTCAGTAGCTCAACTATAAAATGAGTATGTCCTTGAGTGTTTTCTTATATGCAATTTTGGGTTATTGTTTTTATATTTAAAAATTAGATTGATATCTTCACTACTGACATAACAGAACATGGTGTTTTCCTGAACCACTGAGAAACCTTACACTTCTTCTAATGACTGTTGCTTCTAAAGGGGGTATTGACATACATGGCCTTTCTTTCATTCAGTGTGGCATCATTTTAAACAGGGACAAATGTCATGTTTTGCCTACCTTCTTTCCAATCTCATCTAGACTACCACCACCTTGTCTGTGTGTAAATAAGACATTTATGTGTTATGTTTCCATCTGACATAAATAGTGCCATGCTGCTTTTATTAAAAGCAAAACATACAATTTAAAAAATTAAATGGAAAAAAAATTATCCATCCCACTAGGTTTTACTCACCCATATAGAATTACTATATGTCATTCCGAGCTTGCTCTTAACACACGGTTTTGATCATGTAATACCCTAATTTTACACTGATTTCCCATAACATCCCAAATTAAATTTAAGTTTATATTCTTGACATTCAAAGACTTGCATTTCTTCTTAACCCATTTTTTTCAGTTACTATAAGCTGTATAAGTTTAAATCTACTTTTTTTCATATACTAGGTATGTGATCCTAAGCAAGTAATTTAAATTCTTTATCCCTTAGTTTTCTTATTTATTAAATGTGAATAATATTAGCAACTGATTCATAGAGATGTTGTGAGTATAAAATAAATACTAAGTGTAGGGCATGTATTATAGCACCTGGCTCCAAAAATATGCTCAAAATGATTAGCTACTGTTATTACAATGAATTAACTTACAACATTGTTGCATACTCTGCCCTCCAGAAAATTGAAAACTAAAGTTAGTATTAGCCCACATCTGTGTTTTATCAGAGTTGTTAGCTCAGTCTGACTTCCCTTTTATTCATCACTACATAATTAAGTCTTATTGTTCCATTAAGTTAAGGATGAGATTATATAACTTCACTTAAAGAACTTCTGACTCCATTAAACATGTGTGTTTTAGTGTGTTTGGGCTCTTGTAACAAAATACCATATAGCGAGTGGTTTATCAACAACAGAAATTAATTTTTCACAGTTCTGGATGCTGGGAATCCAAAATTAGGATGCCAACATTGTCAGGAGAAGACTTTACTCCAGTTTGCAGAATTATTAAATCCTCCTATGGCAGAAAGGAGTAGAGAACCCTATAACCTTCCTTTTAAGTTTCTAATGCCATTTATGATGATGCTACATTGTATCTTAAGCTCACCCAAAGTCCTTCTCCCTTCCTAATACTGGGGATTAGGATTTCAACATATTCACAAATATTCATATTATAACTAATTATTCTTTGAAACTCAATATCACAAAATGTATTTTAGGAAGGTACAAATCTGAACTTAAATATAAAGACCTTTATATCTGTTACTTAATTTTTCTACTAGATAATCTTTCTTGAAGGAAAACTCTGTTAATGCTCACTGTTAATGCATTTTGTATTTACACATTTGATTTATATATATATATATATATCTTTCATAAAATGTGGTAAAATGGATTCCTTTTTATGTGGCTTAATATGACTTTATTCTAAATATCATTTAGTTCTGTAAAGAAATTTTTTATCAAAAGACTCACTGAAGCATACAGGGAGAAGCAAATTAAGGCATATATGTTTTAGCAAAGAAAATAAAATATTTTAGCCTTTTTGTTTACTTATATTTACTTTACCTTTTTAGTTTAGTTTGATTGACTTTATAACATTATTTGAATATGCTTTTTTCTCTATTTTTTAAATTAGATAACTTTCTCTTAATATTTCACATTCAAAATCTGCTTTGCATAATTTTGGAAATGATGTAAAAATTTAGTCTGTTTGCACAGATTGTTATTCACTTTGTTTCATATAATGCTTCATTTCCTATGGGTATTTGCATGATTTTTGAATATAAGTTGTTAGCATTCTTACTTCTCATATCTAATCCCATGCCCATTTTTCTTATTTTTAAAGACTTTATATAAATTACATATGATACATTAAAAACAAAACTTTTAAAGTTACTCTTTCAATTACTTTATGTTCATTTCAGTTGGGAAAAAAAATATGGTATAGAATACAGCTTTTTCTTTTTCATGCTTTTAGTATTTTTTATAGACTTTATTTTTAGAGCAGTTATATGTTTACTAAAAAATAGAACAGAAAGCATAGCGATTTCTCATATGACTCCTTTGTCTCCACGCATGATAGCTTTTTCTACTATCAACATCCTACACCTGAATGGTGCATTTGTTACAATTGATGAACCTACCTCTGACATCAACATCATTAATGCCCAAAGTCCATAGTTTACATCATGAAAGTCTATAGTTTATATTATGTTTCACTCTTGGTATTGTACATTCTTTGGGTTTGGACAAAGTATAATGAAATACATTCACCATTATTGTGTACAGAGAAGTTTCATTGTCCTAAAAATCCTCTCTTGTCTCACTGTTTTACTTCCCTCCCAATTCCTGGCAGCCACTGATCTTTTTACTGTCTCCATAATATCACTCCATGCTAATAGGAAATGACCTATGAAGCCATGAAAGTACAGGAAGGAAGAGATTTAAATACATAATTCTAAGTAAAAGAAGCTACTCTGAAAAGACTACATGTTGTATGATCCCAACTACAAGGCATTCAGGAAAGGGTGAAATTATGACTCTTTAGCCTATGTAATTTACATTCACATCTGTATTTAACTTTTTATCCAGTTGAACCTGAGGTTGCTTTTTTTAAAAAATGTTGACTCAAGAAATAATGAGTTACCCTTATTAAAACCTCATTTAGTGAATAAATTGTTCAAAATTGTAGGATCAATTAAGGGAAAACAACATGGTATAACTAGATAATATACATTTATATATGCCTATATTCACATATGCATTTATTGTATATATATATATATATATATATATATTAGGCTTAAATATATTTAACTATCTAAATTCATAATTGCAGTCACCTGTAAGCCTAATTAATATTCTTAGGATTCAGGGGCCTCCATGATGGTGCAAAGGGTTAAGCTTTAGCACCATGATGATATCTGCAACCACTGCAGCATGAGTTCAATCCCTAGCCAGAGAGGTGACCCACATGGCACAGCAGATGTCTCCTGTCTCACCCGCTGGTCCCCTCAGCAGTGTATTTCATCAGTCTGCCTGTTCTGTTCCCCACTCTGTCTCTTGTGAATCCTCTCACCCCCCACACCTCTGGCCTTTATCCCAGTCCTTGCATGCATGAATAAATAAATCTTTAAAAAATACATTCTTAGAATTCAATGGAAGGAAAGGAGATTTAAAAGTAGCCTTAAAAATAAGTTTTATTTCCTCTGAAAACATTTTTTTAACATCAACTTTGTCAAAAACATAGTATTATAATTATAGAAATACACTTTAATATTTTCTTGACTATGGGAACATATGTTTGCAAGTTTGTGATTCAGTGACTTGGAATTTAAATAGATATTTTTTATGAATCTATTCAAATGAGCTTTTACAGTTTCCAAGTTTCTGTTTTTAATTTACAGTTTTCTGATCTTCAGTGCTTTTGGCATTGATTGATATAATATACATGAGATGGGAAATCACTTTCTGATCATGCATAACAGATACACATCTCTATAACTCTTTGGGAGAGAAAAAAAAAACTGTTTTTTGTAACTCTGATATGTAGGAAGTGATGAAGATGATGACAGATTTCCTCCTTTAGCATGAATGAATTGGCAGCCTGTTGTAGAGCTTTGTTCAACATAAATATTGGTTCTCTAAGTTAAAAGATTGACTGAATGCTTTCTTGTTTTTAATCTCTTCTATGTGGAAACTTTATGTTCCACTAAGTTGTTGTTCCACTAAGTTAAGTGATGGTGTAGGGTTCCCTTTGACTTAAATCATCCAATTCATTCACCAACTGTTCCTTTGGGAAAACTGTCCACCTATTCAAAGATGGCATCTGATAAGAGCATCACATTTATTCTGGTCAGATTTTATCTCCATTACCCAAGCTAATGGTGCTCTTCAATTGGCATGTGAGAACTCGAAGTAATGATGTGCACAAGAGAACAGGCAAGGTAAATGTAGACACAGATTAACTTCACCAGCCTTCATCATGAAGTGGGGGGAAAAATCTATATGCTTAGCCTCTGATGATTTTTTAGGGTCCTTGTTTTTCACTGTTCTCCCAAACCCCTACTTGGACTTACCTTTATTTGTCTAAAGAGGGAAAGCATATTTAGTGATTAACAGAGACACATGCATATTAATTACTTCAATAAGGTGCCTTACAATTAATATTCTAAGTGGCCTTTCTTCAGTATGTTATTCAGACTTTAAAAAAAAAAAAAACATTATTAAATCAAACCATGTCAAATTATGTAACATCTGGTTTTTCTTCATGGGTTTTCTTTTTAGTGAAGCTTCAAGATCAGTGGTTGACTTTTCTTTTTTATTTGCATTAAAAGATCAATTGATTTACTCAAAAAACAATTGGAAAAATCTAATAGATTTGTCAGTTTTGTCAAGTAAGTTGTGCCTGTGTTGACCATAAATTCATTTTTTATTTCAGTCTCAAGGGACATAGGGCTCCTTCATATCCCAGACTCTCTCTCAAAAAATGTTTATAACATACTTAAATTTACTGACTAGCATTCAGTTAAAAGAAATTATTGTCTACATCTGGACTTCTCATAAAGCCTGACAGCAAAGAAATTTCCAATAGTAGTTCATTTTGAGTGAGGGGCAATTTCACTAAAGGTCATTTCTGTGTCAAATGAAGAACATAAACACCAACATTAGTGTCAGTGCATATGTGTTAAACTGATAACACAGACATCTTGTAACCCCCTATAACCTGAGAAATCTATGATGCTAGCAGTGTAGAACTATAGAAAAGGGACCAAGTCCGGACCAGCAAATTAGGGAATGACAAGAGTAAGTATTATATGATTGAAGATGACTAAGATATTAAGAAAGTAGCAGCTGGCTAAAAAGACTCAGATGTGATCACTCCACAAAATTATGTTAAGCTGATAGGATTCTGAGAGAGATCTTTGTTGTGGAAATTATCTCAAATTTTGAGACTCCTTTTTTAAGTTGTAAGCAGTTTAGAACAAATCTGTTTGCTTCAATGGGAAGAAATCCCTGGGATAATTAGTTTTACTATCTTATAATATAATAATTAATTTTAGCTTGTTTTATGGTTTTTATTAAGTTAGAAACTTTTAGTAACTCTGAAATCAGAGAGAATGCCTATGACTTTGATCAAGAGAATTTCTTAGGAGTAAAAATCCACAAACACTCACAGAAGGCTTTGGAATGGATTTTAGCATTGTCATTTTAAACTGATGATTAGAAACTCGAATTTATCTTCACGAAGAATTCTCCTATCTGTGGGAAATGCATGAAGCCTGCCATCTTTAATCCCAATGGAAATGATAAAGACCCTATAGTACATTTAAAAATTTACTTATGTAAGTGTATTAGTCATAGCATATTCATTCGCTTTACCTTACCTTTAAAATGCTCAGTATTAGTTCTTGTTAAGTAGTCAACTATGTTTATGACATTTTCTGAATAGCCAATCTTTCTCTAGATTCTGTTTATGGGTTAAGAAAACCAAACTGTCTTATAAATTTTCACAGACTATTTCTTAAGAACTCCACTTAGATAGTTACATGTGCTTTTCACTTACTCAGAAAATGTATATTGAACAGTCACTAGGTTCCAGGCTTTTTTCCTAGATATTAGGGCTATGGTAGCAGAAGCAAAAAAATAAATAAATAAATAATTGGAAAATTAAATAAAACAATTTTTGGTGATAGTAAGTAAAAAAATAAATAGGAAAGTTATATAGAGAATGTAGAAACTTGCATTTTTTATAAGATAAAGTGGTAATAAAAACCCTCACCACAAAATTGAAAATCAAATATCCAAAAGGAGGTAAGCAAGTAGGAATTCTGATATCTGGGGTATTGCAATGTCAGGAAGGAGGAAGAGGTTCTGATGTAGCAGAATGTCTGGCTTATTCAAGATACAGTAAGAGGGACAGTGTTTCTGGTGTGAGATGAATGTAGTGGGGAATAGTAAAGGGATGAAGGAAATGAAGTCAAATAGGTTATGAGAACACAAATCAGGAAGGTCTTTTTAGAACATTATACAGACTTTTCCTTTGATTGGAATGGGAGCCCTTCGATGAATGGAGCATAGGACTGACTGATCTGCCTTAATCTTTTAACAGCAAAATTCTGGCTATTGTGCCAAAATAGACTAAAGAGAGGGGCATAGAAACAGGCAGACCAATTAAAAGTCCATTGGGAAATATTAACAGTTTGTGGCAGGGTGTTAGTTGCAGTCTCTGCCACATAGTGTGATTCCTGATAAGTCAGAGATTTGTTGATATATTGATGTGGGACAGAAAAAAGAGATGATTTCCACATTTTTCCTATTCTCTGATCAACACAAAAACCAATCTGAATATAATGCAATAGATAAATTCTTTCAATTCTAAAAATACATGGGATTTTATTGTTACATTTAAATATGAGAAGGTATTTAAAATTTTTATTCTTATTTTAAAATCCTTAACTATCATAAGCAAAATTTGTTCCAAAAAGTAGTATTGGGCAATTTCTGTTGTAGAATCTTTTCTTGCTCACTTTAGGGAAAGAATGTAGAAGGAAGTAGCTCAGTAATCGTGATCTTACTCACTAAGGGAATGTTTGTTTGGTTCTTGGGGTCAGTCAAGAAGCCAATGAGGCTAAGGTCACAGGTGCCCTTTGTATGGTCCTATGAGTTTTGCATGTTCCGCTCCAGAGACTCTATTTCTCACCTCATACATCTACCTCAAAAAATATGTTCCTACTCACAAGCTATGCCTGTGATTCTGTATGCAGAGGTCAGTCCAGATCCATCATCATTATTCAAAAAAGCAACTCACAACACTTCCTATATTTACCAGAAATGAAAGTAAATAGCATTGGCCTCACATTTAGACAACACATCATGACTTAGGAAATAAGGAATACAATTGCTCAGAGGACTATGTTTTTATTTAAAGAAGGGAGTTGAAGTAGTGAAGTATTTACATGGTCATTAGTAAATACCATTTACAAGGTTTTTATTATTATTTTAAAGATGTATTACAACACAGGAGTACATTTTAATAAATAATGTGAATTTACAAAAAAAAAAATGAAAAGATGTGGGCCACCCCTGGTGGCGCAGCGGTTGAACGCTGGGCTGCGAAGCTGCCCGCAGCTTCTGCTGCGCCAATTCGATCCCCGGCAGCCAGCGAGGGTCCCACATGGCATGACAGACCTCTCCTGCCACGCCCGCTGCTCCCCTCAGTAGTGTATTTCATCAGTTTGCCTGTTCTGTTCCCCGCTCCGGCTTTGGTGAATTTTCTCACCCCCCATGCTTCTGACTGTACCCAGTGCTTGTATAAATAAATAAATAAATCTTAAAAAAAATAAAAAATAAATTTTAAAAAAAGAAAAGATGTGACTGTTTTTTACTGAACTCACTTCTCTCTTTCTGCTTTGTCCTAGAACCTACAGATAGCCCACCTATGTTATTAATTGCAAATTCTGAAACAATTGAGATTTTCTATGTTAATGGAAGTAAAATGGCAACTATGAACTCTGTCAATGGGAATGAAATTCATACTCTGGATTTTATTTACAATGAAGATATTGTTTGTTGGATTGAATCAAGAGAATCTTTAAATCAGCTCAAATGTATCCAGATAACTAAAACAGGAAGATTAACAGATGAATGGACAATCAATATTCTGCAATCCTTCCACAGTGAGTGTTTCAATTCATATTATATGCCACTTTTTAAAAATTTCATTTACAGGCTATTTGAGAGGAATCTTAGATTTTTAGCCTAACTGTGACTGATCAAAGCTATATAGGCAAATATGAATGCATTTAAATAAATTTATTCACAACGTATTTTCAATATACACAAACATGCATATGTAGTTTCACTGTTTCTGTCAGGAGTAAATTGCAGAGTTAATTTTAATTCTTTATTTAATGCTTATTACAGGATCACCTAGATAAGAATTGTGAGTTTTTAGAGTGATAATTCACAATGTGACAGTAAAGGTGGGATTTTTTTTTTTTAAAGGAAGAAACGGAGTTGATAATTATAAGCTCGTCAACTATAGTGTTCGTGAAAACACCTCGGAAAACTATTAAGTTTATGATAATTGGTAACAACTACCTGTGTTGACAATTTTCCTAGAAAATCAGAACTTTCATAAACGTCTTTCCAAAAGAATGACTTGTGATTTGTATTTCACTCTAATTTTTCATGTAAAATTTTCATAAACTAGTAACTGTTCTTTTTTATCTGGCATATTACCATTGCCTTCCTACCTGCTTACTTGAACATTTATAAGATTTTTTTTTTTTAAAGGTGGACAGCCAAGTTCAGGAGTAAAAAAGAGAATATTATGGTAAAATAAATATATTTTTTTGGATGTGATGTTTGGTGATTTCAATTCAGTAATTATATTTATCAACATTTTTGTTTTATGTATGAGTTGGTTATTAATATGTATTAAACTTAAAAATATAGGACCGTGTGCTTTAAGTAGTGATTATATGAAGTAAACCAGCATTTAAAAAATAGAACATAAAGGTAAAATTATATGCGTAAGTGCACATAAATAAATATTTAACAGCTAGAACCCCAAAATATATAAAGTAACTAAATTAATAGTAAGTTTAAAACAAGCTGGAAAAAACGAGCCCTTGATAGCTGACTCCAGAACTGGGAAACCAAGAGGGAAGGAGGTGGAGGACGGAAAAGAACAGGGAGGTACAAGGCACAATGTCGGGGAGTATGGGCTAGTTGGTGGTGGATGCACCGTGGTGGTAATACCTGATGGAGGCACTCCACTGTTCCCTCAGTATATATATACGTACATACTAATACAGTTGATCATTGATAAAGACATTTACTGTGATAATGAACTGAAATGCCAGTGAAAGCAATGGACACTGGCAATTTCAAGAATTCTACAGAGAAATGGTGATTTATAAAAATAGTAAATAACAAGTGGTAACAGTACAAAGAGTGCTGCTGTGTGATTTGAGTATTTCAGACTTCAGTTTAGCTAGCAATTGGAAACCGAACAAAAGACTCCAGTCCCTGCCATGTTAGTGATTATCACAACTAATCCAAATGTATTTGTTCCTAGCAAATGGACTATTGGCAATCAAATAGCTAAAATATTCACTAAGTTGCCAGGTTAAATTATTTTGCAAGCTTACTTAAGCAACTCTTCATCTGCATTTAATATGGCATAATAATAGCAATTGCACCCCTTTATTTAATATGTATTTAAAATGATGTTTTTTATTAAATCTTGGAAGGTCAATCAAGTGCACCTTAGAATACTTGTAGGAAATAATTTGAAATTTAGATGGCATTTGATTTAGAAACAATTCTTGGCAAATCTAGAAAGATAAAGATATTCACTTTTGCTAGGCAATTCACTGGAATACTGAATAGAACATTCACTTTCAAGTACAAGAAATAAATTCAATGGAAATATTTTAATTAGAGCAAATTATTTTTAATGAAATCAGATTTATACTGTGCAATTTCAGTACCTTTAGGAAAAAAATGACTAAATGTGTGGAAGTAATTTAATGATGGGAGTGTGGCAGAGATGTGAGCAGGATGGACTCCTCTATCATTGCTTATAAGCCATGTATTTTATCAACATGTCATAGAGCAGCTGCCATTGGACATGATGGTTCTGCATTCACCATGACAATTTGTGAGTTGCTAATGAAGTTTGAATATTCTTTGCATGTATAATTACATAAAACCTCTGTCACACCATATTAGCAAAAATAATGAATTGATGGGAACACGCCTGAATACCTGTCATCATCCACTCCTACAGAGATTTTTTCTTTAACATCTCCCTTCCACTTATTTTTGAGGATTTTATCTGAGTTTACCTGAAGGAGACATTCTTTTTGGAAAAGAATGCAAAAAAAAAGTTTTCTTTTTCAAAAGATAAGTATGAGGAGAAAATCATTATAGGTTAAACTCACTTGCATTGACACTTGCAGATAATACTTTAGTAAACATTTTATTGCATTATTAGAGGTTGTATTAAATATACCATCTCATTGGATACATATCACATCTCTGGGGACTAAGCAGGAGAGATACGCCCTTCCTGTTTTATGGTAAAATTTTTAGCTACAGAACTCAGATATGCTAAGGAAGCAATACTGAATGGCTAAAGAGAAGGGAGAGATGTGATATTAAACACTGAGTTCTCTCTTCTATACTATAATGGCAAATACTAGTCTCTCCAGAGAACTTCCCAAATCTACCACAAACAACAATCTGTATCTTCTTGGATGGAATAAATGACTACATGTAGTAGGGAGGCATTTGATTTCATTATTTATGCTAAAGGGAAAAATTGTCATTTTGAGACAATAGGTTATGGCACCCGACAGAGTTCAGCTATGTGTTTGACATGGGTCAGACTTCATAGCCCTTGCTGTGTCCCAGTGAAGCACAGCTTTTTTTTTTTTTTTTTCAATGAGAGAGCCGAAACAATTAGGTAGTCTAACATTAGTAGACTAGGTAGTCAAATTAGGTAGTCTAACATTAGTAACACTGACTCACAAAGATTGCCTCTAAAGTGGAGAGAGGAAGTGGAGTGGACAAGGTGAGTTATGGAAGGCTATTATCATCTAAAAAGTGTTACCCAATGATTCTGATATAGCCACCTAGAAAGGACTGTCTGTGACACTGAAAGTCACTCTAAGCAATTTTGTGAAAGGATGAAGAAGAGTGATAAAAGGATCAATGAATTATATTAACCAAGGAACACTGAGGAAAATGCTAGAATAATATTAATTTTATTCTTTCTAAAGATAATTTATTATTTAGCATTTTCACCTGAAAATTGCACACCTTAAAGTAAACTTCGGAATTCGTATTTTGTAAGCAGAACCGGTTTTCCAACAAAGTATTAACACAAAGCACATAGCAGCAATTAACTATTTCCCAAAATTTTGTTTGGACTGTGGCAGAGATACAGATATTCAGAATCCACAAACAGGATGGGATTCACAAAAAGTAGTGCCATCTAGCTCTTACCTCAGGACAAAGTGCACAGAGATAATAGAAAAAGATAAGAATATTTTCCTGGTTAATCCCTTATTAAGGAAGATGATTCAGGATTAGACTTTACTCTCCCAAGTGGACAGTAGACATTTCCATTCTGTTTCTATTTATGATTCTTTAATATTCTCTAACATTTGAGGATTAGTTTTAGGATTCTAATATGAATCCTTTACCAGCTTGTGATGATTCATTCATGGGCTCAGCTTCAGTCCAGCAGAGCATGGCTGGCTGAAAATAAAAGGATTGCTTATTATTTATAGATTTTGCTTCTAAATTAACCCTATTTATTGGTTTTTACTTTCCTTTAGGGAGGTTGTGGCTATTTTAATATCAGCCTTAGCTCATTCTCTACTTGAACCTGTGTTTAGGTATACTAAATTAAATCTTTCATTAGCTAATTTTTGGATTCTGACATGTTATTTATCTTTTATCTACCTTAACTCTTTCCCTTGAATTAGCAAGTTTCTAATAATTACATATGATTACTAGATACCACTTATTGAATGTTTATCTTGTACATTAAAGATCCTATACATGTATTTAATTACTGCCACAAAATTATATGATATATATGCAATTATATTTGTCAAATTTGTAGATGAGAAAATCAAGTAAAATAATGGGGATGGGAGGAGGAGAACAGGGATTAGGGTCAGAAAAAGGGGGTGGGAATTGTATGGGGAATATAACCAAAATGAAAATGCATACATTATGCAAAAATGAAAAACGATTTAAGAATTATAGAAAATAAAATAATTCATAAAAAAGTAAAATATTTAAGATGAGGAAAAGCCCTTACTTCTTGATCTCAGTAGATACTAGCAAGGACTTTTGTTCATTGTGACTTAAGCCCTGTTTGCCTCATTCCAGATGGGAAATTTCACAATCTTCATTCCTTTGCAACTATCCCCCATCCAGGTTTGGCTGGACAGAAAGGATTAGGACATGACCCTGTTGTAAATATGGCATAGGATTGGGACAAAATAATACACTGTCACAGTTGAAACACTAGTCTCAAATTATGACAACTCACGTGAGTCTCCATTTTAGAAGATGATTGTAGAAATTTGCAAAAACTGTATAAGATTACACAGTGTGACAAGGCAGTGTAGAGACTATCTCTAAAAAATGGGATACTTTATGTTTAAGGAATTTTCTTAAAAATGTTATTTAAATGAACTTTCTTCTACAATTATCTTTCCTCATCTAATTGTTGAAAAGTCACCCACACAAATATAGCTTTATATGATTACTAAAGAAATTGTCTACACAGGTGTGGAATTACATGTCCACCTTGATTTTTATTGCTATAATCATGATGTGACATTATTTGAAAAAAAAATCATTTGGCAGTTTCCCCTTTCTCTTGGGATAAAATGAAACTTCATCATGTAACTTTTCTACACATAGTTGTCTTACCTTACATTTCCTTCCCTACTGAAATCTATGTTCCACCTAAAAACTAGTACTTAAACCCCCTTTAATGTACTTTGTTCTAAATGCATATAATTTTGTATGTGCTGCTTAAGTCCCATAGAATAGAGGTTCTCATTTCCTATAACCAAGCATCCCTTATTCTTTAAGGTATCATGGTATTCCCACTAATAGTTCCCCAATAAAATATCCAACATTACTCATTCCCTCATGGGAAAGTGCCCTCCAAACAGGGTCAGCCTGAAGGGAGACCTCTGATGCCTGAAAACTTGCCAGAGGTCTAAGTTACCTTCTGGCAGAGGAACACAGGAAAGAGGTTAGGCAGGTCCCAGAGAATTAGGACTAAAAGAGAGAAAAAAATGCAAAATCAAGCTACAAATCAAGAGAATTGTGTTTTTTTTAAAAAAAAGATTTATTTATTTATGCATACAAGAGCTGAGCTACAAGCCAGAAATGAGGGTGGTGAGAGGATTCACCAGAGACAGAGTGGGAACAGAACAGGCAGATTGACTGAATTACACTGCTGAGGGGAGCAGCGGCTGAGACAGGAGAGGTCTGCTTCGCCATCTTGGTTTCTCTCTGGCTGGCTGGGGAAGGAACTCATGCTGCAGAGGCTGTGGATCGCTTCATAGTATGGTGCTTAACCCCTTGTGCCACCAGGGAGGCCCACAAGAATTGTTTTTGTAAAGGAGCAGGAACAGCTTCCCCATGTGTCTCTTATCCATGACTCTCTTCCAAGTACCTCACATGTCTCTCCTTCAAGTGTCTCCCTCCATGTGTCCCCAAGTCCCAGGGTGCAAGTAAAAGGGAGAAGCAAGGGACTGGACCTACCTGCTTTCTTTTTCACATAGGCCCACCTTGCTGCTCACCTCTGACCCTAATTCTCAGTAGCTCCTGTGCTTAGGAGGCCCTGTCCATAACACACCTGGATCTGAAGTAGAAGGGGCTGCATGTAAGTGGGGCAAGGAATATGGTATCTTCCCTTCACAGAGGTGTATCTGTGAATTACCCCAGTGTCGAAGTGCCCAGAGTCACTATAAAAAAAATATTTTCTCTGGGCTGGGAGGCTCCCTTGTGGCAGAAGGGATAAAGTCTCAGTGTTATGAAGCTATCAGCAGCCACTGCAGTGCAAGTTCAATCCCCGGTCAGGGAGCTATCCTGACTTGCCTGCTGCTCCCCTTAGCAGTGTATTTTAATATATCCACCTGTTCTGCTCCCCACTCTGTCTCTGGTGAATCCTCTCAACCCTCCCACCTCTGGCCTGAACCCAGCTCTTGTATGCATAAATAAATGAATCTTTTTTTTTTTTTTCCTCTGGAGCAGAGTCTCCACATTCAAGCCCAATCAATAATCTTCAGTAATGATCAGTTTTGTTTTATTTTCCCTATGATTTCTTATCAATAAGAGCATATGTTGTATATTCATGTGTACCCTGCTTATCACTACCTGTTGTATTTCTCACCTTCCTCCATTTTAATAGTCATCCAAAGTTTCTTAGATTTTATTATTTTTTTATTTTTTTAAAGATTTATTTATTTATTTATTTATGCAAGAACCAGGGTACAGGCCAGATTTGCGGGAGGGTGAGAGGATTCACCAGAGACAGAGCGGGGAACAAAACAGGCAGACTGACGAAATACACTGCTGAGGGGAGGAGTGGGCGAGACAGGAGAGGTCTGCCACGCCATGTGGGACCCTCACCGGCTGGTCGGGATTGAACCCACACTGCAGAGGCTGCAAACAGCTTCACAGCGTGGCGCTCTACTGCCTGCGCCACCAGGAAGGTCCTGTTTTAGTAAATTTAAAGGATTCAGCATAGCTTTTCTGATCATTGCCACCATGCTGTTCATTTGCCCCCCCAGAACTTTTTCATCCTAAAGCTGGAAGTCTGTCTCCTTAGACCCAACATTCCTCTCCTCCTTTTCCGCACACCTAATCTCTGCCAATGACCATCCTAATCTCTGCTTCCATAAATTTGACTATTTAAATTCCATGCATGAAATAACAACGCAGTATTTGTCCTTATGGGTGTGAGTTCTTTTTTTTTTTACTTTTTTAAGTAAAGTTTTGCTTTACTTAGCCAAACTCCTGGTCCATCCATGTTGTCAGAAATGGCAGGAGTTCCTTATTTTTTGTAGCTGAATAATATCCTCTTGTGTATATAGCCATACAATACATAGCAATGTTTTGGTCAAGGATGGACTGCATGCATGTGGTTCCTATCTTTGGCCTTGGTGTGCAGGTTTGTGTAATTACAATCTGTGACAAAACCACCTAGTGATGCATTTCTCAGGAGGTATTCTGTTACTAAGCAACACATGTTGATCCATAGACCACATCTTATTCATCCATTTATTCTTTGATGGACACAGAGGTTGTTTTCATTTGTTGACTCTTGTGAATAATGCCGAACACTTCCTTTGGATCTTTGACTAGGAGGGTGGCAGAATCAAAGATAATCCTATTAGAGAAATAGATGACATTTGATTTTTCTATTCACCTACTGATGAGCAATCATATATTTTCCAGTAACTTTTTGCTCTGACTGCAGACTGAAGCTACTATAAATGTTTTTGCTCTGAGTGCAGCTGCTATAAAAGGGGTATGAATTAATATATGTGAAGAGGAACACAGGGCAAGATCTTGAACAAAGGAACTTGTGTCCCTGAAGAGTTTGTGACCGGACACCAAGACACGTGGAAGAACTCTAATTCCCAAAAATGAAAGCCTTTTGAAACTAGTCATCTTGAATTTTGATGGAAGATTCTTTAAACTAGCATGATGGGTGAAATTATTGGTCATTGAGCTCAATATTTAGCCCCTGTTCACTCCCTGAAGGTCTGGAGTAGGACCGATGTTCTTTTATTCTTTAATACAGATGAAATATGCTTAACAGTTGATCACTACTGGTTCTAGCGTTTCATTGGAAAAAGTTCAGGAACTGGATATCTCCTAATGAAAACAGAGGAGCTAGTAATGCACATCCTTATCACAAAAACTAATGAGATTAAAAAAAAAAACTTTATGTTGTAACTTCCTTCTCCCACAAAATTTTTTTTTTATAATCTGTTTAAAATCCAAACCTATCAGCATATCTTGTGAAGATATAGAATTTTCAACAAAATCTTGGCTGCAACTAGGTTTATACTATTTCCTAAGAAATATCTGTAAGGAATCCAAAGCACATCTTCCATGAGTATATTATAACTGTTTATTGCCAGAGACACATTTCTTTATTAATCTCTGATTCATAAGCCAAATACATATTTTATTAAACTCTTTTTACTGCTTAAAAATCATCTTCCAGTTAGCATGTTTATATAGAAACATAAAAATATCTTTTTTTAAGGCATGGTTGGTGTGTGTATGTGATTGTGTAGTCGGTTAATATATTGCATTCCTGCTGGGATATGGAATTTGCAAAGTGATCCAGTCTTCCATTAAGTAAAAAAAAAAAAAAAAAAACCCTACCAAAAACAAAAAATATAAAATGTTTTCCAGTAAACTTTCAGATTTCCCTCCTTCATATCATAAACCTTAGTATAGTAGGTACTGGTATTAAATTGGTCCTAAGTTGTTTACATGAACTTTAGATAAGTTTACACTTTGAACTAAGAAAATCCTTCTGTTCTGCAATCAGTATACATGAAAGACTATCCTGAATGCATTGTAAAACAGAAAATGTAAAATAAAAAAAAAAAAACCTCTCAGCACTTTCTTCCTCTCTGAATTTGTTTTTATTGTTTGTTCAGTTGCCAGGATGCAATGAAACCAATTACTATTTTATTGTTATTTGGCAACATGCATGAAACTAACCAAAGCAGAAATGAGGGATATAGTAAGCTCTAATTATTCATATTAATTTTTCTGTAAATTTAGTAGAACATATTTTACAAACACTAGATGTAAATATTCATTATTCACATAGTAATTTTTATCTAGATTCTTCTTATTTCATTAATGGATTTTAATGATCGAAGTGGGAATCTCTTGATGATCTCATCCTGGTGTAACCTACTGTGTAAAATATAATATTTAGAAAGTAATTATATATTTTGGGGACACATTCAGAGCCATTCCACTTTCAAAAGATATAATTTTGTGGTATGGCCCTAACTTTACAAACAACTTACAAAACTGAGCAGTCCTAAATTTCAGGGCTATATTTCTCCCTACACTGCTTTGAAACAGTAAATAACTTCAGATTTGGCTTCTCAGATTACATAATTCTGGAAGGGATTTGTTAGGATGGTGTGTTAGTAATTGTTCCCTGAATTATCCTACCAGTAGTTGTAAATTAACAAATTCATATTCTGGTTTATAAGTCAGTCTCCTGATTGGAAAGCATGAAATAATTTCCTAAAGTCTGATAATCCTTTGGTGAGCAATTCAAATAGTTTTTGATGTTATAAATCTAACAGTTATGTCTGTGCTTAAAATAGTCTATTAGTTACTTTATTTTAATGACATTATTTTATAAAGTTATATGTCTCCTGGCAACTTTTGTTATTTTAATGTATGAGTCTAGATAGTTTTAGTCTCTCCACTCCAAGGTCTGATTAAAGAAGGTGTATTTGTGTAAATATATGTGTGCATGTGTGTGTGTATAATAATTCTGTAACCAAAGAAATTTCTTTTTTCAGTTTTTATGTTGTTGGGAAATAATCATTTACTTACTAAAAACCATACAGTAACAGTAACCAAAACCTTAATTGCCTCCCTTTTGGCTTGATAGAATATTTCAGTTTATCTTAACTGGTGAAAATAATATTTTCCATGTGAAATACCGCACTTGGGCCCCCCTGGTGGCTCAGGGTTTAAAGACACACCACAATTAAGCTATCCCCAGCCGCTACAGCAAGAGTTTGATCCCCGGCCTGCAGGGAGCTAAACTACTTGGCTCAGTAGACCTCTCCTGTCTCACTGGCTGCTACCCTCAGCATTGTATTTTGTCAGTCTACCTGTTCTGTTCCCTGCTCCGGCTCTGGTGAATTCTCTCACCCTCTAGCGCTTCTGATTGTACCCAGCACTTAAATAAATAAATAAATAAATAAATAAATAAATAAATCTTTTTTTAAATAAATAAATAGATAACTAAATAAATTAATGAATGAATGAATAAATAAATAAAAAATGAAATACCACACTTAACTTTACAACTTTTTTTTTGTTGTGTTGTGTAAAAATATACTGATAATTCAGAGTAGTAATAGATAGATGAATTCAAAATTAGTATAGAGTCTTTGAATTCTCATTTATAGAAGATTCATTTTGTCTAAAAGAATAATATTTTGGACATTGACATATCAGTCCAGGTTATGAATAGGGAGCAGAAATCTCACTATTTGAATCAGAAAGTGTTTTAATACATCATGTTCTTGAAATTGTTGGAAGTGTTAGAGGTTTCTAGACTATTCTTTTAGAAATGACATCCAGAATAATACAGAACTTTTAGAGCTACCATCTATCTCCGAGGTCTTCACTAAAACTATGCTGGGATCAAGAACTTGTTCCTGTTGCTGCTTCTGCCATCTCTGATACATTGGAAACTAGAGATTGGTCACCCACAGCTGTAATTTAGAAATCAGGCCAACTTGGAGTGAAGCCACTGCCACTGTTGTTGCTCTTATTCTACTTCTCATGACCCATGGAGCTTGATAATGGTCACTGAAACACTCCTCAAAGCAAATGTCTTAAGTGCAGCAACCATACTGATCCATTGAGAAAGTTAAAGGAGGCAGGAAGATCACATCATTTTTACAGCTGCTTCCAGTTCTGTGTATATATCAGTTAGCATCCAAAGCCTTCATATCAAGTTTATATGGAAAGAAAAGATAGTTTTAAACCTTCCTGTCTTTTCAAATTGGACAAATCCAGTACCCTACCCAATGTTGGGTGTCTTTTATTTTGAAATAGTTTAATATCAATTTTTTTTTTTTTTTTTTTTGTGGGATCCTTGCCGGTGGCAGGGGAACGAACTGACACTGCAGAGGCTGCGGGCAGCCTCGGAGCCCAGCGCTCAACCACTGTGCCACCAGGGGAGGCCCATCAAGTATTTCTTTTTTTTTTTTTTAAAGATTTATTTATTTATTTATTTATTTATTTATACAAGCATTAGGTACAGTCAGAAGCACGGGAGGGTGAGAGAATTCACCAGAGCCAGAGCAGGGAACAGAGCAGGCAGAAGGACCGAAGCACACTGCTGAGGGGAGCAGCGGGAGGCAGGAGAGGTCTGCGCGCCATGTGGGATCCTCCTCTTGTGGCCGTGGAGCAGCCGGGGATCGAACTGGCGCTTCACAGTTTGTGGGCAGCTTCGCAACCCAGCGCTCAACCGCTGCGCCACCGGGGAGGCCCCCATCAATTATTTCTTAATAGTTCTTTTTTTGCTTTAACCTAGCTACTTATGATTGCAGTAAAACTAGCATAGGAACCAGTTGTCAGTGTGTGTGTGTAGATAGATAGATAGAGACAGAGAGAGAGAGAGAGAGAGAGAGAGAGAAATATATAGATATATAGATATAGAAATAGATATTTTCTTACTGAAGAAGATCCCTGGTGTGTCATTTGTGTGTATATAATTGGCATTACTTTTATTCACAGTATATCGCAGTGTGCTTTCCAGAATTTCATATTTTTCCTGGAATCATCAATTTAGTTAAAGCACACAATCCTATATTTTCTCTAAGGTGCCCTATTAGGCCCAGTTAACTGTTATCTGCTTTCAAGTGATTTCAGGAATTCTTCCAAGTATTCCATCTTTCTTCATGGCCATCAAAGAATGGGTCATGCCTAGCAGGAAGAAAGATGGCATAACAGATATGCTAGGTTTGGAAAATAAATGATCATTCCATTGTTTGCTTTTTGTTATTTCAAAGAGAGGCATTTAGCTGTCTCTGAAGTCCCAAATGGGAACCATTTTCAGTTACATTAAAAAAATATTTAAAATATATATTCAAGCTTTCCCTTAACCTTTTCTCTGTATCAGATATAAGTTTTATTCTGCCTTAGAGATTTGAGGATTTGTATGGAAAGAAAAATCTAACTGGGTATATTAGAACTATCATGGTAATTCACACAAATATTTTGGACTAAGGGATTGCTTTATGATTATGATTTCTCATGCAATATGCCATTGGGAATTATATCAATTATTTAGATAGATAATGTGTAAAAAAATAAGGTTTTTTCCTATAAACAGGTAATTAAGGCAAAATGCTTCAAATATGTACATTTTACAAATAATCATCTCAATGTTCCATCCTATTATTTATATTCACTGACCAGATGTTTGGAACTCTCAATTATGTTGTATCATCTCAATGACACAATATTTACACAAAACTATATGGAGAATGAAAGTAATTATCTTCATTTTCCGACCTTTTTCTCTTTAAATTTTTCAGGTGATCCATTTACATTTTGTAGCTTGTTTTTTAATGCAACACTTGCTTTATTTCTAAGCATCATAAAATAATATTAAAAAATAATGAAAGATTAATCTAACCATTCAAGCAACAAATCCTTAACTATCTTAAGAAGTTTTTTGGGGGGCTTTTAAGAACATTATTTTAATATTTTAACATTAATAATATTGATCTTTTGGGCCTCCCTGGTGGCGCAGCGGTTGAGCGCTGGGTTGCAAAGCTGCCTGCAACCTCTGCGGCGCCGGTTCGATCCCCAGCTGCTCCCCGGCCACCGGAGGAGGGTCCCACATGGCGACCTCTCCTGCCGCCTGCTGCTCCCCTCAGCAGTGTACTTCGGTCCTTCTGCCTGCTCTGCTCCCCGCTCTGGTTCTGGTGAATTCTCTCACCCTCCCGCGCTTCTGACTGTACCCAGTGCATGTATAAACAAACAAACAAACAAACAAATAAATAAATAAAACATGCCTCTATAAAAAAAAAATAATATTGATCTTTTCATTTGGTCACAGAACAAGTGATATTGGATATGAAAACCAAAGTTTAAGTTAGGTGTTTTTGAAAACAACAACAACAAAAATCTAAGAAGGGCATTTAGCTATTAGGTAATGTGTGTGTGTGTGTGAGTGTGTGTGTGTATGCACACATATATAAAGCTCTTAAATTCTTGTAAATGTGAATTATTTCAGAATTTATTGTTAGCAATTATTACTTGTATTTAGATTTCAGTGTGTGCTGAATACTTTACATTTCTGAATGCTATGAACTGAATGTTAGTTCTTCCTCTCTTCTCAATCCATATGTCGATTCTCTAATCCCAAATGTATCAGTATTTGGGATTAGGACATTTGAGAGGTAATTATGTTTAGGTGAAGTCATGAGAACAGAGTCTCCATATTAGAATTGATACCTTATAATAATGGGATTAATACTGTTTGGGGAAGAATGAGTAGGTTACTGTTTGAGCCACGAAAAGAGCTCTCACCAGACAAAGAATCTACCAGCTTCTTAATGTTGGACTTTCTAGTCTTGAGAACTGCAGGAAATAAATGCTTATTGTTTAAGATGCCAAGTGAATAATATTGTGTTAGATAACCCAAGCCAGCTAAGACAGTCTCCTTTCTCCATTATAAAATTATAAGTACATTTATTTCCTACTGTACCCACTTTCATGAGACCTATCTTGAGAATAATATTTTTGTTTTTACATGTACAATTTTCAACTAATTCTAAATAAAATGTCTGAAGCAGAGAACTGTAAATTTGTCATGACAGGGCTAGACTAAATACAGACTATTTCTATCAGAGATACCCTAATATCTTTCAGAGATACCCTAATATCTCATTATGACTCCTAGAAATTATCCCACCCATTTAAAACAAACTTAATATTTTAGTGATTAGTGTTTACTCTTGGACTTGATGTCAAATAAAAGGAAATCCAAAGGCATTTTAAAAAATTTTCTGTGTATGTATTTCCAAAGAACTCACACAATTTCATCACCGTAATTCAATTGATACTAACAGTGAAATATTTACAAATAGTCAACCAGGCTGAGGAAGGATCCTACAAATATTTGATCATTGGATTTCTCAGTTGAATAATTTTTTGCCAGGCCCAGTGTGACTAATAACATTGGTCTAACTGAGCCCTGCCTTATTTACAGACTCACTCTACTAAAATATATTATTATACTCTCTTTTCACATGTTGTACATTGGAACTAATACATAGGGGAAACGCAGCTCTCTTTATCTTCCCCGCTTACTAATATGACATTGGTCTACAACACATATGTTTTAGAAGTGTATGTTCATACCACTACAAATGTATGTTACTTTAGGCCACCTATCACTGAATTACCAATAAACCTCTACCACAGAGTATTGGACCTTCACCTTTTACCTACACCTTCACCTCCTTTCTCTTAGTTCTGCAGTTCACATCCAATATTTGTTTTGGTGTGGTGTTATCTTTTGCTTTATTTCTTTATAATCTACATTTTAATGAAATTGGCTGGCATTTATCTCTTTTTGCTGAACATAATCCCCTTTAGTTCCATCAGTATTGTTGCAAATGCCAAGATTTCATGCATCACATCTTATTTATTCATTCAGTGGGCACTTAGATTGTTTCCATGCTTTGGTTATTCTAATTAGGGTAATTAGGGTATTGTATTAGGTTTTGTATTAGGGTAATAGTATTGACTGATGACTGTGTAGCAGGTGAAGAGGAGACTTGGAAGGATTGGGGGTGGCCTTCTTAATATCCACTGGTCAAAGAGTTCTTTTGTGAAACAAACA
Organism: Talpa occidentalis; assembly: GCF_014898055.3. Classification (NCBI taxonomy): domain Eukaryota; kingdom Metazoa; phylum Chordata; class Mammalia; order Eulipotyphla; family Talpidae; genus Talpa; species Talpa occidentalis. The sequence continues at coordinate 77,153,069 of NW_023603184.1, read as the reverse complement.
TTTGTGCAGATATACCTAAGAGGAGAGAGAGCACAAGTCATTAACATGCAGATACCCTTTTGTCTAGAAGATCAAGTACAAATATGCCTAGGAAGGGAGGTTCTTCACAGATTCAAGGAGAAATAGCTCAGTGTGATTGGGGTAAAGTGAGCAAGGAAAATATGAGGTAAAGAGAGATTTATAAGCAATGTAAGCCATTTCAAAGACTGATTTTTACTACGTGTGATACATCATTGTGATTTCAAGGAGCAGAACGATATTTTAGAAATTAAGATTTAAGTTTATTTTTTAAAGATTTATTTATGTGTATGCATACAAGAATTGGGGTACAGGCCAGAGGTGCGGGTGGTGAGAGGATTCACCAAAGAATGAATGGGGAACAGAGCAGGCAGATCGACGGTTGCTCCCTGGGCAGGGATTAAACCAGTGCTTGCAGAGCCTGCAGATTGATTCATAGGTTGCATCTTAACCCCTTGTGCCACCAGGGAGGCCCTTATGTCTCAAAATTTAGAATAACCTGTTGTTTAGTAAAATTATGTGGAATAAACAATGACACAAATGGAACTTAAAGTCCCTACAGACCTCTTTTCTTAGGTAGTTTTCATGGAAAATGTGACAAAGAAAAATATTCTAGTGTTTTTTTTTTCCCATAAAATTGAAATAAATTGCAGAAATTTAGATATTTATAAAATTATAGATGATGGATTTTTGAAAGCATTCATGCAAGAAAGTAAATCCCAAGGATCTCTCATTTGGTAAGACTTCATTTAACTGGCAATCAGCTGTGACTTAGAACTAGACATTGTGGGATAATGTTTTCACTATGGTGTCATGATAGAATTTGTGTTTACAGTGTTCCTTCTGGATGCTCTATGGGTATTTGTAATCGTGGGTCTAGGAGGGAAGCAGAGAGACCAGTTAAGAAGCTACTGTAGTCATGAAGGAGAAGGAGATACTATCTTGATCAAGGAAGGTAACAGCAGTGATGAAAAGAAGTGGATAGTTTTAGGTGAAGGCATTAATATTTGTTGAATTAATGTGGAGTGAAGAAGGAAGAGATGAAAATAGAATGAAGGGTGAATTCATTTATATTATAGGTCAAATAAGAATGTAAAGTTGGGTCTCCCCAGTGGTGCAGCACTGTGAAGCTGTCTGCAGCCTTTGCAGTGCCAATTCAAGTCCCAGCCAGCCAGGGAGATACCCACACAGCATGGCAGACCTCTCCTGACTTGCCCACCGCTCCCCTCAGCATGTATTTCAGTCAGTCTGCCTGTTCTGTTCCCCGCTCTGTCTCTGGTGAATCCTCTCACCCTCCTGATGCTCTGGCCTGTGCCCCAGCTCTTGTATAAATATAAATAAATCGTTAAAAAAAAAAGTAAAGTTTTGCCTAAGGAAAATTATATCTTTATATCAACTGTTTTGTTTGTTTGTTTGTTTTTGTGATAGAAAGAAAATTACTATAGCATCTTTTACAGGTGATTCCATAAAAAGAATTAAGTTGGCATGTAACTTAGGTTGGAAGGAGCTAACCTAGTGAAATAGTGGAATAGTAAAGTAAAAGGAGATTCAGAAGCTCAGTCATCACATGTACCTTTGTCTAACAAACAAACAAAAAATCTATAGTGATATTTAAGACCCATACCAAAAAATAATATTGGCCACTATCCCATGTCAGAAGAACCTTTGTTATTTTATTCCCATGAAGACATACACAGGTTAAATGTAGAACTTTGTGATATACATGTAATCTGTGTGTAGAGGACATAAACACCTAACTGAGGTTCATTAATCTACACTTCATGTTTTTAAGATATAGAATTAGACCACATTTTATGTATTTAAGAAATAGGATCAGAGAGATTGAAAAAAGTCAATCTTCATTCTGCTGGGGAAGAGGAGGGAAAGGCAGGGAGGGAGGAGCACAGAGGGCTGAGGCGACGGTGCATGGGTGCATTGGTGAAGGAAATTCTGTGGGGACTACACCTCTGGCGGGGAGCAAATATTGTTTAAAAATGAACAATGATGCAAAAACTTGATAATAATAATTTAAAAAGCCAGTCTTTCATTAGGGAAAGGGAAAGAGAAGGACTCTGATGTGCCTCAGATTCTGTTCATGATTAGAGATGTACTTGTCCACAGAATACCTGCAAATGAACTTCTGTAATACCATTGTAATTAATGAACCCAGAGAACTAAGTGTTTGTTTGATAATTCGGTTTATTTAATAAACTCTGTGGATAAAGTGAGTACATGCTCCTTGATAAACATTGTGGTGGCATATAAAAACAAATGTATTGATACTTATCTTATAATTCAGTAAGCATTTTCAAATGTTCTAGCAATGTGATATAAAACCTAAATATTAATTCACCGCTTAAACCAGGGACACATACATTAAAGAGAATGGAATGTTCTCTTTATAATCTTACCATTTTTTAATTTTTTTTCCACTTGTCTCCGTAATAGAAACACTATAACTCTATAGTGAGAGCAACACACAGCTTGAGGGACAATAGTTGAGTGGGAATAAAAATGTTAAAATATCCATAATATAAAACCAGAACAGAGAGGTGGAAAGGAACAACCTGTATTTAGAACATTTCTGTGGCATCGTCAAAATTCCAATCATTGTTGGCTCCTTCACAATGGCTACACTCTAACATAAATACACTCCTTTAAATATGATTTATAATACTTAAATGTTTGTATATTCAATTTTACAAAGGAAATATGGTGAGTGTATTCTACATAATCTTATTATTACAGAGATACTCTGTGCATTTGCCATATCGCTCCTGAATAGATTGCAGCATCTTCCCAGCTGGTCACCTGCTTTCAAATTTAGCCCATTTCATCCATACAACAGCCAGAATGATCTTTTTAAAACACTAAACAGACATCTAATTTTCCTGCTTGAAACTGTCCCCAAGGACTTTTCACTAAACTCTGAAGATTGCACAAGTGTTATGTCATATTTGGTCTTCTGTGGAAGTCCAATATAAATAAAATAAAGAAATATATTCAATGTTATTGACCCAAAGCCAAAAAGAAAGAGAGATGGACAAAGCATATGAAGTACTTTGTATAATAAAGAGCAAATAATTAAATGATCTTTGAATTAGGTTTAGTATTTCAAAATTTCTGAGTACACACGGGGTGCCAGAACGAAAACCACAAAAAAAAAAAAAAAAAAACTAGAAATTCTTTGCACTACTGGTACAGGACAGAGCTAACATGGGGTATGGGACAAGACTAGTAATAAAAGGCTTAGCTTAGAACCTGTTTTTCAGAGCACTGGGTTTCCACATTCCCTACACCAATCTCCACAGTGAAGCAAATTTTACAATAACAGAAAATTGAGTTTAATTTTTGAAACAGTTAAGCTCTAAGTATCTGAGCCAATAAAATGATGCCCCAAGACTATTAAGCAAGCTCATACAGACTGTAATAAGAGATTGGCAGGCAACAGGAAGGATGCCAAAAGTATAAAGATAATAATAATATCTCAGAGTATACATACACACACACAAACTAAATATATTAATATATATTTATTTATGGAGAAGTTTTAGAGTTCTTTCATAGAATTATGCAATAGTAAATTATGTCACATCTTATTAAATTAGTTTCTTCACCTTTCTGAAATATATATATATGATTACATAAAATAATCATGCTGAAATATAGATACATGATTACATAAGCATTTAATATTAATTTAACTAAAAAATCTAAGATTCCAGGTAAGTATGGATGTTTGTATATGTGTCTGTGGGGAATATAAATACTCTAACCCTAATCATGTAGATAGCAAACATTCAATAAATTTTATGTAAACTTTAAAATAATAATAGAAACATGTTATATAGAATTATGGGAGTGAAAACAATTGAAATAGCAAAAATAATTGAATGAGAATAAAGTGGACCCTGTTTTTTTCACTCTAAGTCTTGAAGGGCTGTTTGACTTGTTGAATGATGTGGATTTAATAATGATAAAAATCATATTTGGAACAAAGTAATCCCCTGGTTTTACTATGCAATCATTATAAAATCCATTCACTTACTGCATGGTATGTACCACTGTCAATTTCTGCTACCTCATCACTTTTCATTCATCCACATTTTAGCTATAATACTGATCAGTCCACCCCTACTCCTTACTTTTAGAATATGCAGAGCTCATTTCTGCTTGGTAGGCCCTGCTCCCAAACCTTTACATGACTGACATCTTCCTGTCATTCTGGACCCAATTCACATATCATTCTTTTCAGGATAATCTCTTTGGCCATGCCTCTCTGTAAGTCATAACTCTGTCTTATTTTCTCTGTAATACTAATATTATTTGACTCTGCCATTTGGGTTGAAGACCATATAAGTAATCCAGATCTTGATAATGTCCAAATAGTTTTTTTTTTCAATTGAATAATAATGTATTTATTTTTTTTTTGTTTTTTTTTCAAATATTTTTTTTAACACAGAACCACACTTTCTAAAAATAGAGCAGGCATTTAAAAAAAAAAATCTAAGTTTCCGAAGGTTCATTTATAAGCATTTATAGAGAATACCTTTTGTAATTTCAGCATTAAGCTGAACTCATGTAACTTAAGGGAAGCAAAATTGTTATTAGTATAGACAATCTAGTTCACATATAGTTCAAAAAGTAACATCCAAGTGATAGGAAGTCAACAAAATTTGTTTTGAAAACCTTACATATCTATCCAAAACTTAGTAACTTAAAAATAGTAAAGATCTATTATCTTACAAGTTCGATGGATCAGAAATTCAGAGGTAGTTTAGTTAGGTGTTTCTGTCATAGGATTTCTCATGAGGTTTCAATCAAGATGTCGACTAAGACTCTAGGGTTCTAGCAGCTTAATTAGGGCTGGAAGATAAACTGCAGTGCCATTCTTGAATTTGTTGGTAGTAAACCTCTCTGTCTTAAAAAAAATAGGTTTGGCTTTGAGTTACTTGTGTATTCTTATAGCAGGGCAGCTGAGTTCCATTGAGTGAGTGATGGAAAAGAAAGAGACAGCAAAATGGAAGTTATAATGCCTTTTGTAATTTAAGCAGTGACAATCAGATTTCATCATACTTACCATATTCTATTTAATGCTGCAGGTCTCAAAGAATAGTCCACATTAAAGAGGAAGGGAATTATGCTCTACTTATTGAATGGAGGCATATCAAAATTTTGTTGGCATTTTTAAAAATTATCACAGCTACTGAATATCTTATCATTACTTAGCTTAATTATTTTATCTAGTACCAGCTATTCATAAATGGTCACAAAAATATAAAGGGTGGTCCTTTATTTCTCATTGGGAGGCAGCTGTATTTAAAAATATGTACTTCATGTTATTCTACTGAATTTTTAATATTTGTCGTCTCCTTTAATCCATTAACCTTGTAAACTGAAAGTTGTGTTTTATTTAAAATACGGAAAATATTTTTGACTATTTGTAATTTTCTCAAGAACATAAATTTTAAATAGAAGTTAGGTTGAACTAAATAATTTGCAGCATTTGCTCTGTGTGTTGTAATCACACAAGTGGCTTTTGATGTGGATTGGTTGAAGATTTTTTTTTTTTTAAATAGAGGCATGTTTTATTTGTTTGTTTGTTTGTTTGTTTGTTTATACATGCACTGGGTACTGTCAGAAGTGCAGGAGGGTGAGAGAATTCACCAGAGCCAGAGCGGGGAGCAGAGCAGGCAGAAGGACCGAAGTACACTGCTGAGGGGAGCAGCGGGCGGCAGGAGAGGTCTGCGCGCCATGTGGGACCCTCCTCTGGTGGCCAGGGAGCAGCCGGGGATCGAACCTGTGCTGCAGAGGCTGCGGGCAGCTTCGCAACCCAGCACTCAACCGCTGCGCCACCGGGGAGGCCCTGGTTGAAGATTTTGATATGCAAAGTGCTTTATATGTATTTTTTAAATTAGTCTTATATTTTAAAATTGGGATCCTTCAAATGAAATCTAGAAACACATATCTTTTGCATCTGCTAAACAGTGACCATTTCTATATCAAAAGATTCAGGTGAAATTAAGATGTCTTTTTTATATAAATATATACTTTCAGACCATCATTTGTGTCTTTAACCCTTCCTAACAAGTTTTGCCTATTTAATTTACCTTTCTAATCCCCATCGATATTTTACATTTTCCATCTCTGACTGGTTGAAGATAGAACAAATAATTAAAGGAGAAATCAAGTACTAAAAATCACCAAAATAAAAATTATATAAAGCTAAAAGCATGCCTTGTACAAATAGATAGTGAGAAAGTATTAAGGAGACATTTAGTACATTAATTGGTGAACCAACAAGATGGTAAATCTGTTTCAAAGGAGTATAGAGGAGACTCAAGTATTTAAGTTAAATATAAAACTAGTTAATGTCATACTGTACAATAAACTGAGATTATATTTTCTACCTAATGGCAATCATTTACATTTCTACTGTACAAAAATTATTTGCAACTTATCACTATGCAAATTAATATCAAAATTGATAGAAACTGAAACCTAATCAATATTGAATTATAATTTAAACAGTTATGTTACCCAGAAGAATTAATGAATCCTTGAAGACACTTGTTAGGCACTGGTCCAGTACGACACTGAAAGGACATACAGACATAATTTTATATTTTTACTTAGCAAGATTAGGCTTTTGTACTTAAATAACTTTGTAGCATGGACTACTCTATTAAGTACTTCAGTGGGCATATTATTTTTTTAGAGCTGCCACAGCAAAATATCCTAGGCTGGGTAGCTCAAAAAGCAGGCATCTATTTCTCATTGTTCTGAAGGCTGGAAGTTCAAGATCAAGGCTCAAGCAGGCTTGCATTCCTCTGAGGCCTCTCTCCTTCACTTTCAAATGACATTTCCTCTAGGTAGGCACTCCTCAGGTCTCTCTCATATGCTCTAATCTCTTTCTAAAAGGGCACCACTCAGATTTTGGATTAGGACTCACCACAGTGGACTCATTTTAATTTAATCATTTATTTATAGACTTTAATCTCCAAATGCAGTCACATTTTGAGATACTGTAGATTAGAAATACAACATATGAATTTTGGGGGAAACAATCCAGTCTTTTTAACACTAAGTATAAATACATTTTAGTAAATTAAAGTATAAACTCTGTAACTACCAACTCATAATTAATTACTTGCATTTTGACATGATAAAGAATCTTATGTAACATTTTTGTCCAATTATAAATAATCACATATTTATTTTCCTTTGATATTTTAGTTAATATACTGTGTGTTCATGTTCAATTTGTTATACCTAACTAATATTGGACTCTAATATATTAGTACTTATATTTATAGATTACAAAGTTCAAAATGCCTTCAATATTTTTATTATTTAAAATTTAACAGTGGTAATATTTAGTTTATTTTGTGATTTGGAAAAGGTGAGTGGTCAATTCTTTAAGATATTATAGAAAAGAGTAGAAACATAACCTTTGCTTTTTGCAATTAAATAAGAATCATTTCAAAGGAATATTGAAGACAAAATCCTGGTGACATTTAGTTGAAAAAAGGCTCTGGAGAAACATGAAAACAGTAAGAAATTTGAAATTTTGTTTTACTAAATACGGGTCTTACTGAAACTATTTTAGTGATGTCATACAATGATTTCAGCAAAGTGAAAACAAGTGACTGAATTCATTGTCAAGAGAATATACCTAACTCCAAAAAAATGTTCAAATCATTTTAACCAAATTTATTGACCAATCTCTCTCCCTACTTACCTATCTATATACCCACCACCTATCTATCCATTGATCTATATTTATCTTTCCATCATCTATCTATTGTGTCTGTCATCTTTCTAATCATCTATCCATCTAGTGGCTTGCTTACTTGAACTCTATACCTTATTGTCTCAATCTCCAATCTTAATAAAATTGCATTAAAAACAGGAAAACACTTCAAATATAAAAAAGGAAATAAAACCAATTTCCACAATTATTGTTTCACTAATAATTATGTTCTTTAGTGAGACACTGCCACTTCAAACTTGGATGGTTGTTAACAATACCTATTGTTTCAGTAGCAGAAAATTTTTCTGAGATGATACAGAGTTGAAAGAAGGTGTGAATGCTGTCAAACAGCTCTTTTGTCTGAAATTACAATTGCATAGACTAAGCCAACTGCATGCCTAGCATGAGAGATGGGTCATTCAATGGACTTTGGCACATACTTTATCTGCAACCAAGGTATTTCAAATGGCATTTGAAGCAGTAGGTTCTGAGCTCTAGCTGATATAATAATAATGCAAAAAGAATAAAAAACAACACAAAGCATGTATCTCCAGGCTTCTGGAGATAGAGAAAGGGTTCAGATTTTTAAAAATTATTGTTGTTGAACTGGTTGAAAAGAAGTTTCATGCAGTTCATGGGACAGTTAAATGATTATGTTTCTATTCAAACGTTTTAATTCAGAAAACTAATCGATGACTGGAAAAACTTGTATCCAATAAGTTGCAGTGCTCACTTTCTGCTTGTTCTTATATGGCATGGTAGAAATTCCTGTGAAGTTTCTACTTTCACAACTTCCCTTTGTCAGTATACCATTATGAATGATAATGACGACATTTACATCTATATTAGTCTTTCTCTTGAGAGAATGTAATTCACTGAGGCAGCATATTACTATAAAGTATTTTGAAGCAAGAGTAGAAAGAATGTAAGACTCAGATTGCAGAAGGAAACTCTGCTTAGTCAATGAAACATCTATCTATAGTAAGTTTGAACAAGGGGGTATCAAAGTATAATTTCCACCTGATAATGGTGTGATTATCATAAAATTTAGGAATACATTTGGATCAGGGATTAATTTATGGTATTACTAAGAGAACCAGCCCAGTATTGCTGTTTTAGGAACTTTAGTGGAAATATTTATAGACACTGTAAAGAAAAAGAATGCTTAAATAAGATTTTTTTATGTAATGTATAGATTTGTTAAATACCTCACAAGGTAATAAAACCATGACTTTTGTTTTTAACCTTTCTACAAGATAAATATCTACAAATAAACATGCAATTTCAAAGTACATAGATGCAATCAAATAGGAAATACTCAAACACCTATATGTTCTAGAGCTGTGCTATCCATAGTGGTACTAGCTACCTGATATTTTTATTATTTTTAAAGATTTATTTATTTATTTATGCAAGCACTGGGCACATTCAGAAGTGCAGGAGGGTGAGAGAATTCACCAGAGCCAGAGTGGGGAACAGAACAGGCATACCAATGAAACACACTGCTAGGGGAGCAGCGGGCAGCAGGAGAGGTCTGTGTGCCATGTGGAACCCTCACCTGGTGGCTGGGGATCAAGCTGGTGCTGCAGAGGCTGTGGGCAACTCTGCAGCCCGCTGCTCAACTGTTGCAACACCAGGGAAGGCCCTACCTGACATTTTTAAATTTACATTTAAATTAATTAAAATTATGCACAACAATTTATTTTATCAACCACACTAGCCACACTTTTAGTGCTGATGAGACATATTTAGTTAGTGACTATTTTATTGGGCCACATAGATATAGAATATTTCTAACAATAAATATAGTATTATTTCTATAAATATAGGCAGTGCTATTGAATAACATTCTTCCAAATAATTATCAGATTTTGAGCAAGCATGTTTTACAATGCCTACTGATGGGTCTCAACCTTCCTGGAATTTCCCAATTATAATCTGAAATTGGGCCCCATACACCTGAGAACTGGGAAGACAAAAACATACCATTAAAAGGCACATAGCTTCAGATTCAGATTGGTAAGTGGCAGGTTTAATGAACAAGGAAACTAATGAGGCTTGTCTTGGGTGACTTCAAGGTTAGTAGTTATTTGCACCTACTACTCCATGGGTGAAAGTCTTATAGAGATTTTAACTGGACTCTGGTCATGTTTACAGCCCAGAGCATCTGAAAAATATATTATAACACATTTTCTCACGGCTGTCCTTGCAGCGACTTTTGAGAGGTGGGAAACAAAGGGAACCCACTAAATATGTTCCAAGGTGGGAAGGTGAAGATTCTATCTACCATTGCCCAGGTCAAACCAACATTCAGTTCAGTGTATTGTCACCTTCTCTTGATTGCCTGCTTCAACACCTATGTAGGTCACTGAAAGAACAGATCGCCTTGGCTTTTGCTTTATTTCAAAGTTGGATATCCAGTTTGGATAAATTTTATAAACAAAGGAATCTTACAGATTTTTTTTCAATGTTTTCTACCCATTCCTTTTTTAAGAAGAATTCTGAGAAGAGTTTGCCATAAGTTCACAAAAAGTATGCCTTTTACTCAGAGTTTAGTTGTGCTTTTGAGTTAGCTATGCCATTTGAATTGAATGGACTATTTTAGATAATGAAAAAAGTAGGAGAAAGCTTTCCTTGTAAGTTTCTAATGTTTAGGATTTAGAAATCTTGCTTCTTTTGTCTAGGTTATCTTCAGCTCTTAGATAACGAAAAGAAAGGTTATCAAGTGGTAGTAATCATTTTACAAAATTACTGTGGGAAAACAAGATTATCTTTGCAGTTCTTTTTTCAAATCATAAAGTATCTATACTTTTGACATATCCTTTGTGATGAACTGTACAAATATATGTACTCTAGATTATAATAGATTTGCACCTGTGATTAAGTTATGTTGTCTGTGTGTCTGTTTTTCAGATGTTCAACAAATGGCAATTGACTGGCTTACCAGAAATCTTTATTTTGTGGACTATGTGAGTGATCGGATCTTCGTGTGTAATTACAACGGATCTGTATGTGTCACCCTGATTGATCTTGAGCTTCACAATCCTAAGGCAATAGCAGTAGATCCAATAGCAGGGTAAGACATTCTTTATAATATTTAATTTGAAATAATCTCCATCTAAAAAAAAATCAGTGTGATAAAAAATGTAGAATATAAGACTACAGCTCAATTGTGTTCTATGTTAATTTTAACAACTGCAGTATAGAAATGAAAAATGAAGGTAACTTATCATGCAGAGGCTGGAAACATACTAATCCCTTAACCCATCAACATTTGGTGCATAATCTAAGACAAAAGCAATCTGCCACCATCCCAGGAATTGCTTTGGGGTTATGAGAGAAGAGCTTCAGATAGTTTCAGGTTAAAGAGGAGAGACCTTAAGATAGTTAGTTATGTACTGAGTAGGTGGAATACTTAGTAAATGCCATTTCAAGGATGTATAATTAATAAACTTATGTCCAGCACAACCTTTAGTATATCTGTTCAATGATACTAGTAAATTATTAATATCATTTTTGTTAGTTGAGACTATATATTTTTTTCCTCCAACTACTGATGTTTAAATACTATGTTTTTATTATGGGGTCACTGAATTCCTCATCATAATTCATTTTCACTTTCTTATGTTTTTACTTTACAAATTTGTAAACTGCTTTATTGTTTAAAAAGTCCTAGCTTATCTGAACTTCTTTTAATTAGTAGACTCATTAATCTTTTTTATTATTTCACAGTTTGTCAAAATATAGTCTAAAAATGTTTAAAGCCTCATGAACTTTATTCCTATGATTAGAAAATCATGGAGGAATTATGCTTCTATTTTATAGATACTCTGGCTTTATTAAAGAAGGAGGGGCAAAGCTATGTCTAGAGTCCTATAAATTCAGTTCTTTCTTCAGTATTTATTGGTCAAGGATTCTCTTAAATGAATGACACAGTGTGCCACTTTAAGTGGAAGAACTGTTTTTTATTCAAAGATATATTGTAACAAAAAATTGAAAACTGGGGCCTCCCTGGTGTTACAGGTTTTAAAGACATTGCTATCATGCTATCCCAGCCACTACAGCATGAGTTTGATTCCCCAGCTGGCCAGGGAGGTGACCCACATGGCACAGCAGACCTCTCCTATCTCCCCCACTGCTCCCTCAGCAGTGTATTTCAGTGAATCTGCTGTTCTGCTCCCCATTCTGTCTCTGGCGAATCCTCTCACCCCTGCACCGTTGGCCTACACTCCAGCTCTTATATGCATAAATAAATAAATCTTAAAATAATAGTAATTATAAAAAATTGAAAACAGAAAAATGTTATTCTTATTATTGTTTTAATCGTCCCCAAGCAGTTCAGACTGAAATGTCTGATGGAACATATCCTAAACTGCCATAAGCCTCCATTCAATAAATGGAAAAATATTTACTGAAGAAACAGCTGTCATCCATATGTGGACTTTTGTCACTCTTTACTTAAAGTCTGATTGAATATTAAGATGCATCATCACAATGGTTTTGATTTTGACAAGAACAGCTTGCACGTAAGAACTTTGCTAGGAAGGCTGTGTAATATAATTCTTGAATGTAGCTCTATTTGTATTTGCAGCAGATGGTTACTTGACTCAATCTGACTGCAGTGATGCTTCAAAAGACATTAGTAAAAGAAGTTGTATTTAAACTGATTTGTTTGGGTTGTTGGATAAGAGTAGTAAGAAAGAATTGGAAATTCACAAATGTGCTAACAACATGCTTTTGGCATTCTGTTTAGAAATATATGTGCTTGCATGTTTTTCTCTGGATGTGCTAAACTGAATTTCAAATTAGCCTTTGCACAGTCTTGTCTGTCTGAAGTGTTAGGAGGTAAAGCTATTGTGTTTCTCTCCTTTTTCTACCACTCTAATCCTTCCCCATTCTAAGATTCTGAGACCCTTTCAAATAAGACTGCCAATCAGAAATATAATATATGTGAATACAGTCTCTCTTTCTGAACAGCAACATGTTTTATGCTCTCTGGCTCCCTATTTCTCCTTGTCATTATATGAAAGAACCATATTTTGTCATTTTTGTCAAAGAAATTAGGAATAGAAAACCCCCACATTGTTTGCACTTATACTCTGCTGGATTCCTTTGGGCCTAGTAACTGTTTAAATATAATTTTGTCATGTATCATTTATCACAATAGGTTCTTTGGATTTTTTTGTTTGAGTTTGCTCTGTCTTTCTAGCACCATTTTTCAATCACAAATCATAAAAATCAAGATGAAAAAGCTCTGCTTTTTTATAAATACAAGCCCGTTCACAACAGAACACTTTCAAAACACATTCTACTTTTCTGTTAATGCCAGAAATGTTCTTCCAATTAATGTGATACTGTCTAGGGAAGAAACAGTAGGCATTTTCTTTAACTTTTACCTTTGGACCTGCTTGAGAGTAATTTGGACAGCCTGAGACTAGAACAGCTCTGCATGACCCCCAAAGGAGAAATGTGCCACCAGAGAAATTTCTCCTTCCTTTCCTAATTGTATGGGGTGATAGACTGTGGCTCTGTTACAACTTCAGTTCAGAAAACATCAGAATGTATTAAAGGTCTGACCTGACTCTTAGAGCTTGACTTTAATAGATATGGAAATAGAGGGAGATTTACCTCCCCAGAGTTGGCATTGAAAAAGTGTTTTACTTGGCTATGACTTTACCTTCACTTTTCTCAACTCCTGTTTCCTTTAAATCCAAGGATTACTGCAATATTATCATTTTAAATTTATTTTATTTTAGTTCTCCATGTTTGAATAAAAATAACTAATTTTTTCTGGACTCTTATTGTGCCTTCAACCAGGCTCCAGTCCAAATCAGCCAAGATGAGAGATAGTCTATCAACACCATCCATGCTCTTAGATTTTTTAGTAGTTGGCACTGACTTGTGAATTTAGGGTATTTTTCTGGAGATGCTTCATAAGAATTTCTTATTCATTTCAAATGTTAGCAATATTTTCTCTTTCAAAGAAACTTCCAACATCATCTCAATAGAGTCATTAGAGTTGGAAGGTAGAATTGTGATCATAATCCAACTACCATTAAAAAAAAAAAACAACAACTTTTCTGGCAGTGCTTATTAAAATTCTGCATGTTTAATGGTTAAGAGCTTTCTGCTTAAGTCACTCTCCCTGGGATCAAATCCTGGCTCTAACAGGTACTAACTGTATGATGCTGGATGCCTCTTTGTGATTTGCTTTATTTATCTAAAAAGTATGGATAATCATAGTTTACTCTAAAAGGCTGTTAGGAGGATTAAGTAAAGTCAGACATATAAAGCACTTTAACCTTTTCAGTGATACAAAATGTGAAGTTCTGTTCATGTTGACTCAAAATTAATTACTAATATTTCTGATACCATAAAGTGTTGAAACCAGTGTTCTACCCTGTAAGAGATACAATTTTCTTTCTAGCCTTATTCACTTTCTACTAAATACCCTCATAAAAATGGTTTATTTCTTAGATACTAAGTCTATTTATTATATAATAAAATAGTGAAGAAGAGGAGATAAAACATGAAAAAAAAAGTTGTAGAGACTAGAATAAAAATGCGTATACAAGATTTTGGTGGAGAAAAATACAGAGCAACTGTGACTATAGAGTAGCAAAAAGATCATTTTAATAATTTACACTGTATATAATATGTTTGGATTATCTTCCATGTCTTTCAGAAGATAAAGAATTAAAGCTCTTCATAGTTACTTTGTTAGTTGAACTGTGCTATTGAACATGACGTTGTTTCAGTAATAAACCCTGATGTATTTTAGTGTTGTGAGGGTTGTAACTGAGGACAGGTATGAAGCTAGTTTCCAATTTTGGTTCTAAGGTAGAGATCTAAGCTCCTATTAAATTAAAATAATCACACTAAACTGGAGACAAGAATACATTTACCATGAATGTGAAATTATTAAAATAATATTGCTAATTCTTGTTAGTAATATTATTTCCTGTGTCCACTCTCTTCAAATTTCACCTTTGAATGCTCCTCAAGTAGAGTTTCATGTGTGGCATTATCTTTAATTACTGTCTACTTCAGTTATAAATTATGCTTTTATCAGAGTAGTTTGGGAACAGGGCAGCATAACCTGGAATGGTCTGTGTTCAGTAGCACCTTTTATTGAGAATCATGCAAATTGATCCTACTCCTACTGTGCACTTGACTCATAGCATTCATGGTGTCAAAATAATGCAAATCATTCCACATCTCTACTTAAACTCTTTAGTTGTTTTGCTTTGCTCTCTCCTCTCAAATTGTCGATGCCTGTTAATCTTTAAGATATTGGGCTCCCAATTTTATCTCTAGCATTCATACTAAGTACCTTCCAAACTTCCAACCACTCACTACAAAAAGAGATTTCTTCTCTGAAGTCCCACTCTAATTAATGACATCCATACAATAGATAAAATAAACTAAAAAAATAAAAATAATAAACTGTACATAGCTTTAATTATGAAGGGATATTTATTTCTCTTAAAAATCTAGATACAATGTAGTGTCTGAGTTCATCATTTCAGTGACTGAACAACACCATTAAAGACCTGTACCCCTTCTACCATTTTATGCTATGACATTATTTTAAGTGTTTTCTTTTCAGGCTAATTCATCTGTGATTGTAAGGTAGCTAATGAGTTTCCAGGCACCTTGTATAGAAACATGGTGTTCAGTTAAAAGAAGAAAACTGCTTCTTCCATGGGTATAAGAGTTGTGAAAGCAAACATTCCCTCATGTCTGCCTCAAGGGACAACCAGGTTGAATCAGGTGGTTTTTACCATTGTTATATGAAAGAGAGGGAGGAGAGATATCGGTATGTAATTGCGAATGAGCTAACTTGGGATAAAGAAAAATAAATTGTGATTTGTACCATCCACTACAACTGCTTTTATATGCTAGTCCTTTCTCACATGCAACAGATATGAGAGATCTGCATCTTTTTTTTTATTCTTCCTGGATACTCAAGGGTCTTTTAAAGCTTATTTAAATATGTTTGGAATATGGACAAATATTACTTGAACTCCTCATCCCTTCCTTTAGGAGATTATCTCCATTTCCTATTTGCCAAAGACATATAAAGTCAGCTTAGGAAATATTTTCTTATCTCTTTTCAAGGCAAATGCCTTTTTTTCCCTTGTAATATTTTATACAAGGCAGCAAAGAATTTAGGATGGGGGGATTCTAGATAGCAATCCCAATATTCCTGTCGCTATCTGTAAAGGCATAGTTTAAAAAGTTGATGGTAGTTTTTATTCTATCAGATTCTCCAGTACTTTTGGAAGCAATGTGAACATTTCTAAACCACTGGGGTAATATTAAGTAAATTACAGTTTTACTTATGAAATTATTCTCTAGTGGCATGAAATCTTTCTTACACTCAGAGAAGAGATTTGTGTTAAAAAATCTGTGCCATTATAAAAAAAGGATAGTTTTATGTCTTCAAGTCATTTAAAGTTATTTCTTATTGTTTCCTATGTGGAGTTCTGTGAAAACATAGGTACGAGTCAGTGTTCTTGCTTTTGAAAATATATGGACAATTTTATTGCCGCATTCAATTGACACAGACATCAAACATTAATTATATGATCTAATTCATATAAAACTTGGAAAACAAATACTATTTATCAAATATCAAATATTACTATAAGATCATATTTTTTTTAAGATTGGTTTATTTATTCACACAAGCACTGGGTACAGTCAGAAGCGCGGGAGGGTGAGAATTCACCAGAGCCAGAGCAGGGAACAGAACAAGCAGACTGACGAAATACACTGCTAAGGGGAGCAGCGGGCGAGGCAAGAGAGGTCTGTGCGCCATGTGGGACCCTCACCGGCAGCCGGGGATCAAACCGGTGCTGCAGAGGCTGTGGGCAGCTTTGCAGCCCAGTGCTCAACTGCTGCGCCACCAGGGGAGGCCCAGATCATATGGTTATTATAGTTTACCAAAAAAGACTCATTCTAAATAGAAAACAATTTCTTGAATCACATAGTTTTGTTCAATATTATTTCTTTATGTTGATGAAAAAAAAGTATGATTTCCAGTCGGAGTCATTGGTCATGTGGAGTTTGCAATTTCTCCCCATGTCTGCATGAGTTTGCTTTAATTAATCTGGTTTCTTCCCACATCCCATGATGTGCATGTTATGATCATTGGGTTGTCTAATTTTCCCAGCCTGAGTGAGCATGGAGGTGGGAGATGAGGGTGCCCTTTGATGAAAAGACATCCAATCAGAGTACATTGCCACATTCAGCCATGAGCTGCTGGAATAGACTGCAGTCACCCAAGACCCTGAACTGAAATAAATGAAGTGGAAAATGAATGAATGCAAATTACTGTTCAATATTAATGGGGGGGGGTGAGTCTTTAATTTGAATCTTGGTCATGTATTTGAGACCAGTAATATGTCATAGGAACTTCCATTCTTTTATCTGTCCATCTGTTGTAAAACTGATTTTGTTACATGTACTTTCACTTAAAGTTTTAGTCTCCAAGAATCTATCAGTCATGGTTACTGAGGTCTTACTAGTTTCTCTGAAATTTTTGAGTCAGTCCCAAAATGTTCTTTTTTTTTTAAGTTATATTTATTGATGTAATATTGATTTACAAGATTGCTTTACAATTTACAATTTACAATAACCCTATGTCTTAGGGTTATAGGTTTATACTTCTACAAATGTATGTTATTTTACCATACTCAACACCAAAGTCCCAGTAATCCTGCTTTAGATAAATCTCTCCTGTTTGCTCCCACCCCACTACACTCCCCTTCTAGTAGCCTTGGTCATAGATCAACTT
The DNA here is from genome assembly GCF_014898055.3 of Talpa occidentalis. Taxonomy (NCBI): domain Eukaryota; kingdom Metazoa; phylum Chordata; class Mammalia; order Eulipotyphla; family Talpidae; genus Talpa; species Talpa occidentalis. Next base: position 77,135,496 of record NW_023603184.1, on the reverse strand, counting down.
GCTTCCCCCACACTGTTGTTTTCACACCTCCCTTTCTCCCTTCTCCCCATCACCTCCTGAATTCTTCATATCTCTTGTCAGCTTTCAAGGTTTTCCTTTGACCTTTTGTTTGGTTTCTCTATCTTCCACTTATACGTGGAACAGTTGAAACCATGTGATATTTATCTTTCTCCTTTTGACTTATTTTCCTTAGCATAATCCCTTCCAGCTCCATCTACCCCTTTGGCTTTCTCCAGAATTTTCTATGCCCTCCATTGATCTTTCTACGTTTTGTGTTTCTATTATTACCTTAAAATTTCAATTTTGAGGGGCCTCCATGGTGGTGCTAGGGGTTAAGCCTCAGCACTATGAAGCTGTCAACAGCCACTGCAGCACAAGTTCCATGCCCCACCAGAGAGCCACCCACAGGGCACAGCAGACCTCTCCTGACTCACCCCTGCTCCCCTTAGCAGTGCATTTCAGTAGATCAGACTGTTCTGCTTCCCATTGTCTCTGGTCAATCCTCTCAACCCCTACATCTCTGGCCTACACCCCAGCTTTTGCATGTATAAATAAATCTTAAAAAATAAATGAAAAATCAAGTTTGAGCTTCTTTGTTGATTGTGTTTCTCATACCATGAATTTGCTCTTCTGAGTTTCTTTTTTTGCATATCTCTTAACTTTTTTTCCCTGAATTTTCTTAATATGGTTCCGATTTTTGATTGTCATAATCATGGAAGTTTTGAATTCTGTATCTGATGGGAACTAAAGCTCTTCCATGTCTTTGTGACTTGTTTCTAGAGATTTGTTTTCTTTTAGTGGTGCACTGTTCCTCTATGGACTTGCTTGTCCATTTATGTTTTTCCTACTCCCCATTGTTTCCTTTGGGTTTGTTCTGTTGTAGTTTCAGATTTAGGTGTGGGGGAGCTTCCTCTCCCACCGTCCTTACCATTTACTAGTTAATGTATGTGGCAGCTAGAAACTCTTGGGGTTTGTGGTGGTGCTGGAAAATATCATGAGGCTGGTTGGTGTTGGGATCCAGGTTTTGAGGCATCCCAGGGACAGTTAGGGTGGCATGGTCAGAGTGGGAAGATGCCTCCAGGAGCTCACCAGGGCCAGGAACTAGGCATTGCTGCATCTAGGATTGGTGTGGCAGGGGGTACATCATCAGGACAAACAGAATGTTATTTTCATATAATCTAGAGAATATTCGTTTTTAAACTAAGGAAAGAGTAAGGGTAAAGAAAAAAAAAAAGGAAAGGGTAAAAAAAATAAAAAAAAAATCTTTACAATGTTATCCTATTCATTAACCAACTTTCATACTTATAATCAATTCAGGATTTCATTGTTAACCATATTCAAACAAAAGATAAATAATTAGACATTAAAATTAATTGAAAGACAACATTCAGATTTTATGCTTAGTTATGTCCCATTCTGCTTGACTGTTATTGCAGGATATTGAACTAAAATTGATACTATCCTTTGATTCACATTCCTATTGGTTTGACTTGGGAGAAATTGACCTGACTTTGTGGTCAAATAGAGGTTTTCCAATATCAGGTGGTTTTGCTCAAGGTTTTTTTTATTGTTGTTGTTGTTTTTTTCAATTTTGTAAAGGAAAAAACAAGTATTGATGGTATTTGGTTTTAAAGAGATAATTGTCTTTGTGAACACTTGTGAAAATTGTGCCCAGATAAACAATTAACTGCAAACAGATGTGCAGTTAATTGTGCCCCACTGACATTTAAAAATAATGATTTTTGAGGGAATTGACAGAAACAAAAACAATTTTGTATTTGCTCTTCATAAATATAGTTATGTTAACATCATCAAGTACCAAAGAATTTAGTAAACCCTTATATTTACTTTCTAAATCTGTTTTGTTTAACATAATATGAATTTAAAAGAGATATTAAAAAATAGTGTTATTTCTTTCTGAAAGCCTTCAGTCTAAGTCTCAACATAGAATTTTAAATTGGGAATCTAATTAATTTGGAGCATACCTAGGCAAATACTCTCATGTATTCAGTATGGGACCTATCCACAGTGTTTGGAAGTTTACAATAATCAAAACCTTCCAAATTGATAAGATCACTGATTCATCTTTTTTTTTTTTTTTAAGATGTATTTATTTATACAAGTACTGGGTACAGTCAGAAGCACAGGAGGGTAAGAGAATTCACCAGAGCCAGAGCAGGGAACAGAACAGGCAGACTGATGAAATACTGCTGAGGGGAGCAGCGGGCATGGCAGGAGAGGTCTACGGCCATGTGGGACCCTTGCCGGCAGCCGGGTATCGAACCAGCGCTGCAGAGACTGTGGGCAGCTTCTCAGCCCAGCACTCAACCACTGCACCACCAGGGGAGGCCACTGATTCGTCTTTTTAAGAAAACACAATTTTATTTTTCAAATCATTTTATTGTATTAAGAATTTAAATTGTTGAGCGCTGGGCTGCGAGGCTGCCCGCAGCCTCTGTAGCGCTGGTTCTTTCCCTGGCCTCCAGAGAGGGACTCACAAAAAAAAAAAAAAAAAAAGAATTTAAATTGATGAAGTCATTTCAAATATGTACATAATAAAATTAAATCATTAGCTGAAGTAATTGCATAAACCTAATTTTCATGGAGTATAACCTAAGCTATGAATGAATTATCAATGGAAAAATCTGCTTATAGCAGCTGTATTTGTTAAAATAATAGTAGTTACCTTTATTTACTCCAATATTTTGATGTAACTGAATAAAATTATATTTCACACTAATATATAAGTTTAATGAGGGTGTTACAGATTTGTTGTACCCTTACTTCATGTGGTTTTATATCAAGATTCTGTCAATTTTGTCTAAAATCTCAGATGACCTCTACATATTCTATCATAAACTAAGAGAGGAAATTTTCCTAAAATATATACATACAGCTGGATGTAGTGTATATTAATAGGAAATGTAGTACTTACTTGTCTATGATAATACCAATACTATGAAAGTGGGATAATATGTCTTCAAATAATATAGTCATTTCTATCATAGTTTACTAGCTACTAAATATTGCATATGTGGAGGGTACCAAATGTACATTGAAGTAGAGGATATCCAGGTAATACAGTCCTTTCCATCATGGTATTTAGTGGTTTATTGAGCTATAGCAAAGAGTCAAAAGACAAGAAATTCTGTACCTGCTGCCCCCCCACCCCATGCCCTATATAAAATGATGTTCCAGTGACAAATTCACCAAAGTTTTTCACTTAGAAAAATAAATATTGGGGGCACATAGCAGTTTTTGGTACCAAGCAATAATGAAATCTGGCCAGGAAAATACGGTAACTCTCCTGCCTTTGTAGGCAGGAAGTTCCTTGTTTAGACAGTTCTTTCTCTGCAGTTTCCCCAAATCTTTGTTTACCTTCACCTATTTTCTGCCAGGACAGTCTTTCTAATCTGTTGTATTGAATATTACATCAGGTATTAACAATGAGGAACATCCTTCTCGTGGGAGCTCTCATTTCTCCATGAGGGTTCTTGTTCTTTTATGTTGTTTTAAGGTTTTATGAGACAAAGGCTCATGGCTTTGGGGTCTATAGAGTCTCCTGAAAATTGGTTGAATTTTCATTTTGTTCTTTCCCATTAGTTTTGTGCATGAATAATCACAAAGTTATATCCTAAAAATAATTATCAAGCCCAGTTTGTTTCTTTTCACATCATTATTTTGGTTTCCTCTTTCAACCTCTTGGTGGTTACTTCGAGGCCATTTGAAATAATGTTTCAGTAGGCAGCAAACACCTTTTTCTGAAGGCTAAATTTCTCTGTTTAATTGAGAAGACTTAATTAGCTTTTGTTGTTCAACATCTTTTTCAATATTTTTTTCTTGCTATTCAGGTCCTAGAAGCAGTTAACTTTTCCAAACCTGGGAGACCTTAATTATGAACTTCTATGTTCTTTCATTTTTGCTATCAACCACCTAATTCTAATCTGTACTCTTTTTCAAATTAAGCATGCAGTGACTTACATACTTATTATTTTACACTTCTGTCCTTAAATCCACAAACTCAGTATTTTTCCTCTGCAAGGTATACAAAGATATTTTTTATTAAGTATTTTAGACTGAATATTTTCCACCATAAATCATGACCCTATTGCTGCCACTTTATCATTAAGCCAATGTTATATATTTGAGATTTTTGTTAAGGCAATAGTGAATTTTTACTATTTTTGAACTTGTTATAATAACACTTATTGCTATATATTTCAGTGAATCACACAACTGAATTTTTTCAAATCAAGATTTCATTTCATTGGCCTCCCCAGTGGTGCAGCGGTTGAGCGCTGAGCTGAGAAGCTGCCCGCAGCCTCTGCAGCACCAGTTTGATCCCCGGCCACTGACAATGGTCCCACATGGCATGCAGGCCTCTCCTGCCGCGCCCGCTGCTCCCCTCAGCAGTTTATTTCGTCAGTCTGCCTGTCCTGTTCCCTGCTCTGGCTCTGGTAATTCTCTCACCCTTCCACGCTTCTGACTATACCCAGTCCTTATATAAATAAATAAATCTTAAAAAAAAAAAAAAAAAAAGATTTCATTTCATGTATTCCTAATTATAAGGTGGCTTTTTGGGGTTTCAGTAATGGAGAACAGCTTCCATCTTGTGTTCCCTTCATCATTTAAGGCCTCAAAATCCTGTGACTTTTTATCAGAAAGAAGAAAGACACATTTGCTTTTTAAAAATTTCCAGCTAAGCACTGACATACATCATTTTCGTTACATTCCAATAGTCACTTGGTCACATTTTGAGGCAAAGAAACTAGAAAATACTGTCTCTAGCAGGAGGTTGTCAACCATTCCACAGTTTGGAAGGGGAAGAACATGAGTTTCTGGTTGACAGATGGCTGTCTCTGCCACTGTAACAATTATCTGATTTCTCTCTTTCCATTTTTGGTCTTTTGGTGTCTGTAAAAACTTAAATACATAGAAGGCTGTCATTTCAAGGTTTCTATTTCTAAAAGGTATCTCAAATTCAGTGGATTCACCTTTCCCCCTGTTTTTTATAACCCTCTATGCTCAGTATTTATGTTTATCATTTTACTGTAAATGAGTAATCTATCAGCTTCATTTTCCCTCTGGAGACAGTCATGAATACAAATCATGTTTTAAAACTTTGCTTGGCAAAAATGTAATCAGATAAATAAGTATGTTAAACCCTGACCAATGTGTAAAATAATAGCATTTCCAGATTGGGGAAATTTCTCTAAATAATTGGTGCTAGATTTCTAGAATTTAAGCACCCTCTTCTCTGAGAGGACTGGAACCAGGTGAGAAATTTTATTATCAAATCTTCATGCATCAGAATTGTCATTATCCTTCTATTTGACTTCTTTTTTTAAAAGATTTGTTTATTTATGCACACAAGAACTGGGGTACAGACCAGAGGCATGGGGGGGGGGTAAGAAGAACCAACAGAGACAGAGTGGGGAGCAGAACAAGAGGAATGACTGACACTGCTGAGGGGACTTGTGGGAGAGTCAGGAGAGGTCTGTTGCACCATGCGGGCAGCTCCTGGCTGGGAATTGAACTTGTGCTGCAGTGACCGCCAACAGCACCATAGGCTGCGCCTCAACCCTTTGAGCCACCAGGGAGGCCCCTATTTGACTTCTTAAAATCTCCATACTACTTTCAGCCTATAGAAGGTCTTGTTTTCTTGGATTTAATTTGATCTTGGATTTAATTTAAATCTTGGATTTAAATTGATAAACACTAGGTTATAATTTATCCTTTTTTTAATTTGTAGCATATTCTGAATAAATGCAATGTTTGCAGAAATTCAATATGATAGCGGAAAATAAATTGATTTTTGGTGGAGGAAGCAATAAAGGTAGACGATAAAGAGAAAACAGTTGAAATAGTTTAAATATAGCCTAATAATAGTCAATGTTTTAGAGTATTTTTGACACAGAAATCCTAACTGCAATTGATTTAAATGGTAATATATTTTTTCCACATAAAAAATAGGAAAGAAAACAAGTTTGGTTGGTTCCAGGCTTGATTAAATTGATTACTCAATGACATCATCAGAGATCCATGTGCCCTTCCACATCCTTTCCCCTACCCACAGCTACATTCTAATTCCTGTTCCTTTGTGGCCATAAAGTTGCCAGCAGCTAATAAGGAAAATTACTTAGGCATTCTCTTATAGCAGGAAGAGAAATGTGGCCCTTAAATATGGACAATATATCCACTACTTCAGTCTGGATGGGCATTATCACACCTAGAGCAATATCAGTTGTTGGAGGAATACCTAGTACTATTTGGATTTGCATTCATCAGTGTCCACTCCACAATCTGGATGTAAGGTTAGCATTCCTTGAGTAATGTGAACTTTGTTGAAGCTGGAGATATGGGGGATGATGACTGTCTGAATGTAATGAAATTTCTGGAAAGAAAAATAATTAGAGGGGCCTCCCCGGTGGCGCAGCGATTGAGCACTGGGTTGCGAAGCTGCCCGCGGCCTCTGCCGTGCCGGTTCGATCCCTGGCTGCTCCCCGGCCACAGGAGGAGGGTCCCACATGGCGCGCAGACCTCTCCTGCCGCCCGCTGCTCCCCTCAGCAGTGTACTTCGGTCTTTCTGCCTGCTCTGCTCCCCGCTCTGGCTCTGGTGAATTCTCTCACCCTCCCGTGCTTCTGACTGTACCCAGTGCATGTATAAACAAAAAACAAACAAACAAATAAATAAATAAAACATGCCTCTATAAAAAAAAAAAAAAAGAAAAATAATTAGAAAAATCAACAGTGAAAGAGAGAGAGATGGATTCAATGTAATGGGAATATTTGCTGTGAAATGCAAACTACATGACAACACAATCCAACACAATCGTGTTTTTCCTAATGGATATTCTGTGGGTGTTTATCACAGCCCTGCAAATACTAGATAAGGAAAGTAATGGACATGATAATGATGATGATGATGATGATGATGATGATGATGGTGATGACAAAGGTGGCAGTAAATTCTGCACCAGTGAAGGTGATTCTGCCTCAGCAAGCAATTTTGAAACAGTGTGGCTACCAAGAATGTCCTTGATCTTATTGAAGTATGTTTAATGTAAAGCAATATTCTTAGTTTTCGCCGAAGGGAAATATACTGTAGGGATCTCTGGTGACTTCCTAATAAGTAAGATAGACATAGATTTAAATGATTGAAGAGAAGGAAATGTCTGCTTAGAAAATAGGACAAATTTCTGGAAAATCTGCTTTCTTTAGATTGTTTTACTCTTTGGATCTGCATATATTCCTCTAAGTCTAAGAGAGGTATCTCAATAGGATAAGCAGATTAATAATGCGTATTTTTCTTGTTTCTAAATTGAAAAGCATGTTTAAGTGATGTCTAGTTTTACAAAATTTTTCATAGTTACAACATATGTCAAAGTCCATTTATCCTTAATATTACATGATTTAAAGAATAATTTTAATCATGTTTCATTAAAAATCATTGTATTAGGAAAATATAATAATAGTGAATAACAACAGGTAGCTTTTTTTTTTTTTTTTTTTTTTGTAGCCTATAGGATTAAAGGCTAACGTGATTGTTCCTAAAACCAAAACCTTGGTGCCTCCCCTGGTGGCCCAGCTGTTGAGTGCTGGGCCGCGAAGCTGTCAGCAGCCTCTGCAGCGCTGGTTCCATCCCTGGCCACCAGCGAGGGTCCCACATGGCGCGGCAGGCCTCTCCTGTCTTGCCCACTGCTTCCCTCAGCACTGTACTTTGTCAGTCTGCCTGTTCTATTCCCTGCTCTGGCTCTGTTGAATCCTCTCACCCTCCCGCACTTCTGACTGTATCCAGTGCTTGTATAAATAAATAAATAAATCTTTAAAAATTAAAAAATAAATAAAACCAAAACCCTGGGCCTCCCCTGGTGACGCAGGCCGTTGAGCGCCGCACTGCGAGGCTGTCCTCAGCTTCTGCAGTGCCAGTTTGATCCCGGCCAGCCCGCCCGGGAGGGTCCCACATGGTGAGCCGACCTCTCCAGTCTGCCCGTTGCTCCCCTCAGCAGTGTGCTTCATCCCTCTGCCTGTTCTGCTCTCTGCTCTGGCTCTGGTGAATCCTCGCACATCTGACCTGTACCCTGGTTCTTGTATAGAATAAATAAATAAATCTTTAAAGAAAAAAAAAAAACTAATTTCAAATGAAAAAGGAATAAAACTTTAACGAGTCACCTTATCAATAAACTTAAAAGGTCAAAGTCCTTGCCTTAATAAACATCTGTGTTGTTACTGTTTTTTAAAACTGATATGTAATTTGTGGCATTTTTTGGAGATGGTCTTATTTAATGTTTGGATTTGAAAGGACATTAATTTATATATTGATGATAAAAATATTCTTAGGTTTCTTATTATAGCAGCATATATAAGTCAGCTGAAACAGTATTAAGTACAATTGTTTATGTTCCATCTACTCAGTCCCCTTGCCCTGTTTAACTTCACATGAATATGCCACACAAAGTTCTTGGACCTCCTGCTTGAGTATGTCCTCAAGAGTTCAGTTACCTGAGTCTCAGTCACTCTGTCATCATTTACCTAATGACTAAGCTATTATACTCTTGCATGTAGAGACAGTGTCAGTTAACTAGTTTTGCATTATCTAATTTTTCTTATCTTGTGCTATATCAGTATGTGAATTTGTGGTTCTGATAGAGTCCATTTTCTTTGAGGGATAGAGACATATAAAGAAAGAGATTTAGGGCCTCCCTGGTGGCGCAGTGTTTGAGTGCTGGGTTGCAAAGCTGCCTGCAACCTCTGCAGCGCCGGTTCGATCCCCGCTGCTCCCCGGCCACGGGAGGAGGGGCCCGCCCGCGTACTTCCTCAGTCTGCCTGCTCTGCTCCCCACTCTGGCTCTGGTGAATTCTCTCACCCTCCCGCGCTTCTGACTGTACCCAGTGCTTGTATAAATAAATAAATAAATATTTAAAAAAAAAAAAAGAAAAGAAAGAAAGAAAGAGATTTATATCAACAACAATGTCATTGTTTACTTTGGGCCAGATATTGTTCTAAGCACTTTTTTCTACATTGATCCATTTAATCTTTTTTTTTAAAGATTAATTTTATTTATACAAGTATTTATACAAGAACTGGGGTATAGACCAGAAGCGCAGGAGGGCGAGAGAATTCACCAGAGACAGAGTGGGGAGCAGAACAGGCAGATGGACCGAAAACACTGTTGAGCGGAGCAGCGGCAAAACAGGAGAGGTCTGCTGCGCCATATGGGTATCTGCTTGGCTGGCCAGGACTCAAACCCACACTGCAGAGGCTGTGGACAGCTTCACAGCACTGCACTCAACTTGTTGCACCCCTAGGGAGGCCCAATCCATTTAATCTTCACAGTGCTTTTAATGACTTGGTACTAGTCTCTTCTTTTACATATGAAAGTAGGAGACACAAATGACTGCCCAGAGTTAAATAGCTAGTAAGAGCTGGAATCAGGTTTCAAACTTAAGAAATATCACACCATGGCCTATCTCTTATTCACTACATTAAACCCACAATGAATCACTATAAGAAAGTTTGAAGATGGTGTTGGGGTGGAAGGTGGAAGAAAGCATTAAGAAAAAGGTGCACAAACCCTAAACAAATGTGGGGATTTCATACCTTAAGATGTGGTAACTTTACTTTTTCATTCTATGAGCTCCATGAATATTAGAAGAAATGACACACAAAGTTTATTGCTGAAAATTTATAGAAAAAACTACATGATCTCTAAAAAAGAAAAAAAAAATACAAAACTATGGAAAGATCAGTGGTTTCCAGAGGTTGGAGCTGGAGAGTAGGGATATATGAACAGGTAGAATGTAGAGAATTTTTAATGCATTGAAGCCATTGTATGGTAAAGTAATGGTGAATGCATGCCATTGCACTTTTGCAAAAACCATAGAACTGTACAGCATGAAGAGTGAGTCCTAATGTAAACTGTGATTTTTAATAATAATGGCATCAATGCTGGTTCATTAAGTATAACAAGTATACCACACTAATGCAGGATATTAGTAATAAAGGAAACTTAAGGGAAATAAGAGAAAAAATAGAATATGTGGATACTCTGTATCTGCTCAAGTTTCTGTTGACCTAATGCACTAAAAATAAAATCCATTCAATTTTTATAAGGAACATAAAGTAGATGTCTGTGAATAATTACATGACTGTAAGTGTCTGTCAATCAGGAAACAGATGACTAATTTCAGAATAATCTCTGCTTTAGTGCTGACATCTAGAACTTTCCTGGTCTCATTCAGTTACAAATCTCAAAAATGCCTTTCTTCTATGCTTTTTGTGTAACCACTAAGCCATGAATTCTGGGTGAGCTAAAGTCTCCTTCTTGCCTCAGCTACTCCCTAAATACAAATGAAACACCTTTAGAAAGCATCATTAACTCTTTTAAAGCCGCAGGGGTACAATTAGTGTTTAAGTGGTTTCACAAAATGTGTAACTTACAAGAACAGAAAAAGGAAATCTCCACCTGCTCTCTTCCTGTGATTATAATGATTAGATTCTTTCCCCAAGTATAGTTAGTCCTTGTATATACACTGGCATTTGAGAGGAATATTTACTCTCAATTTTAAACATAAAATAGTATGAATTGGTTGGTTGGACAAAAAAGTGGGTAAATACTAGTTTTTCTTGTTGAGCAGCAAGTAGTTCAGCTACACTTTTCTTACTATTCAAGTCACAGTTTGAAAAGGAAGTAGTTTTAGAGGCTGAGAGGACCAATGGACCCATAAATGTGATTTCTTCACATAGTTGATGCTCAATGTCAGGCCTGGATGGCAGCTTGAGTCAGATAAGAAAAATCAAATGATCAGAGGTCAAAAAAGAAAGCAGAATAAGGAGTCAGCTTTCAGGCATAAGTAAGGACTAATTAACACAACCATATAGGAGACATGCTTTTTCAGGGGTCATTTTCTAAGTCTGATGCTTGGTTGCCCCCCAAAATGGGCAGTTCCCTAGTCAGAAACAATTTAATGTGAGTTACGTGAATTTCATTATTGATATACCATTTCAGCATTAGTGGGTTTACTTGATCTTCATAGTTCTTTTAAAAGATAGCACAATTTTGGAATAGAACTAGATCAATGCTATGGAATAAATATTGCTACCCACTATATGAAATATATAAGAGTATGCAGACATATTCACAAATGGCTTACAGGTGCTCTATATTGAGCAGTGCAATTGGTAACCATGATTTTGTTATAGGGCAGCCCCGATATTGAATGGGTTGCCTGGCTGTGGGTACTCACCGCGCGCTTAAAAGGGACTTATTAATACCCCACTACAGGCATACACAAAAGGTTAATAAAATGTTTATTTACAAGGGAAAAGGAAATAAGAAAAATGTACAACTCAGGGAGAAAATAGGGAAATAAAGTTTTTAATGCGTCCTACCCGATCCGCCAACCGGGAAACCCAAAGTCACTCTCAGAGCTGGCTGGAAACTGCGAGCTGGTTGAGAGTCAAAATGGGGGGTCCCCTCCAAAGCCCACGTGTCTGGCTTTATACCAAACTGGCTGCTTAACCCCACCCTCAGGTCCCAGCCACCTTCCCTTTGGTGGTGACGGGATTTGGAGTTCCCAGTGTCTTTGGCTTTGGCCTGGGGTGGGGGTGGAGTCCACAAAGCCTGTATGGAATTAGCTTTAGGACATCCTTTTCCCCTAACAATTTTATCATGAATATAATGCTAATAATATCTATAGCCAGAGTGGCAGCAGCTGTTCTCTTTGCATATTGTGATTCTTTTCTGGAAGAGGCAGGAAAGGAATATTGCTTTCTATGCCAACCGGTGCTTTCCACATTTGATTTTGGCTGATGTTTCATTGCTGTTTCTTGTTATAAATTTTGATACATTAAGCAGAGGGATTTTAAACTTTTATTCTTAGAAAAGAGAGATCTTCTCCCCTACTGCAAAGCTACTATAATTTTGTTACTACTACCTTTATGATTTCTGTTCCTGCTTATGATTCCAACAGGCAATGCAGGATTAATAACACTATAATTCTCCTCAAATACTTGCTTCAATTATTTGTGGCTGTCCTACAAAACTTTGCAGCATAATCTATTGGTAAATGTTTGGGAAAATTCAAAGTCCCCTTTATAGCATAGAGGTTTAGCCTCAGCACTATCAGGTTATCACTGCTTGGGCCTGAGTTCCATCCCCAGCCAGAGAGCTAACTCACATGTGGCACAGCAGACCTCTCCTTTCTCTCCAGCTGCTCCCCTCAGCAGTGTATTTCAGTAGATCTGCCTGTTGTGCTCCCCACTCAGTGTCTGGTGAATCCTCTTACCTCTAGTGTCTCTAGCCTCTACCCCAGCTATTGTATAACTTAAAAAAAAAAAAAGGAAAGAAAACAAAAAACAAACAAAAAAAAAAACAAAAACATAAATCTTAAATAAAAAAATTGGGAAAATTCCAGTGATTTTAATTGACAAAAAATTTAATGTCAAAATTGCCATCAAATATCATGTCTATTATCACTACTAGGAGACACTTGTTTTCACTTTCTGCCATATTTTTTTTAAGTGTAGATCTACCATTATCTACAAAGTGAAAATCAACAAGCAACTATAAACCAGAGACACACTACAGGAGGTGGGGGTGGGGAGTGGAAGGATTAGGGTCAAAATAAGGGGGGAGGTGCAATTGTATGGGGACTATAACCACAGTTAAAATGTATACATTGTGCAATAATGAAAAATGATGCAAGAATTATATAAAATAAAAGATTTTTAAAAATCTACCATTATCTTTATTATTTATGTATTGAGGAATAAGCATGTACAAATAGGATTATATAGATTGGTGCCATTTATACCCCACCTTAGCAATATGATCACAGGAGATTAACAAGAGGGGTATAGCACCAAGTATAACATTACTTCCTGAGGAGGTAATTTGTTTTTACCTAGTCATGGAGCACTGGCTTCATTTGTAAGTTTTCTTCCTAACATAATTCAGAAGATCAGATTGTAAGTAAGCAAATCCAAGCATTAGCCAGAGTGAAAGTCTGAGAAACAAAGTGAAGAGATATATTGCATCTTGGACATTATGTGCCCATACCACCCGGAACATGCCCGATCTCATCTGCCATATATTTTTTACAAGTCATTTGCTTTAGTTCTCCATTTAGTCTTCCCAGGAGCCTATGGCACATGCCTTATGTAGTATATACCCATTATACAATCAAGAAATTGAAATGGAAAGTGATAAAACACTTGCTAATTGCCTCACAGTTATCAAGCAATGAAGTGAGAACTTGAACCCAGAACAGCTCACCATAGAGTTTCTGATTGATTATAAACTTCTGGACAGAGCAATATAAATGAAGTGTGTCCACATAAAACTCACTACTTTGTAACAGAATATTATCATTGTTACTATTACTGTTGCTAGTTTTTGTGTTATTTTCCATTTTGACATTCTGAATCACAAAACTTTATAATCCTGTGATGCCGGATTTTAAATTTCAAAAGTGATTGATTAAGTGTGACTGTTTAACAGTTAACTGTCTTAAACAGTGTACTTCCTTACTCTCAGCAACTGACTCATTTTCTCCCTAAACATAGTTATAATACAAACCACTGCTTTATTTCCAATACATGGAGAACAATCTTATTTTAATGCATGTCATTTACAATAGATAGAAGCTGTCAGATAAGTTCTGGTAAAATAGGATGCTGAATCAGACATTTATTTTTAGTGACAATTTTTGAAGAATAGAATAACCTACCCAGATGAAAATATTCCATGTCACTGGATTCTATAGATAAAATATGCAGAAATATTCTTCATCATTTTTCTTTCTTTTTTTTAAGATTTATTTATTTACACAAACACTGGGTACAGTCAGAAGTGCGGGAGGGTGAGAAAATTCACCAGAGCCAGAGCGGGGAGCAGAGCAGACAGAAGGATCGAAGTACACTGCTGAGGGGAGCAGTGGGTGTGGCAGGAGATGTCTGCGCGCCATGTGGGACCCTCGCCTGCGACCAGGGACCGAACTGGCACTGCAGAGGCTGTGGGCAGCTCCACAGCCCAGTGCTCAACCGCTGCGCCATTAGGGGAGGCCCTCTTTGTCATTTTTCAATAAGATTTCTGCGTTTGTCTATTTACTATACACCCCACTTCCCTTCACTTTTTTAAAACAACTTATTTATCTTTAAAAAAATATTATTCATTTTAATAGTTATCTTCATTTTTATTTCTAGTCTCTGTGGAGAATCATATAGAACATAGCAGTTATAAGTACTTGCATCACAGATGTAAGAATCAGCTCTGGAATCTAACAGTCTTATGTTTGAATCTGAGCATAGCCTCTAATTGTCTTAATGGAACATATATTTTAACCCCCGAAAATATAAGGTTTTTTTTTTTCATTTTATAATACTTCTTTGAATGGTTACTATAAGGATAAAATGAATTAATGCTTTTAAAGTGACTATAATTTAACATAGACATGATTAACTTCGTTTCTCTAATATGTCATGGGATAAATAGTGATGAAGACCCCTGACAAATCAGATTTAAAAAATGGAAGAGGGCCTCTCTGGTGGCACAGGAGTTAAAGACAATGCTATCAAGCTTCTGCCAGCCACTATAGTATGAGTTTGATTCCCAACTGGCCAGGGAGCAAGCCACATGGCGCAGGAGACCTCTCCTGCCTCTCCCTCTGCTCCCCTAAGCAGTGTGTTTCAGTCAGTCTGCCTGTTCTGCTCCCCACTGTCTCTGGTGAATCCTCTCAACTCCTGCACTCCTGGCTTATACCCCAGTTCTTGTATGCATAAATAAATAAATGTTTAAAAAAATAAAAAGGGGGAAGAAACTGAATTAGCACTGACATGACCATATTGGTCATATATATTTAGTGTCTATTTTGAGTAGTTGATGTTTATCTTGAATTAATAAGATTTTTTTTTTTAATTTCATGCCTGGAAAGATGAAAGGAAGAGTTACTGTTTTTATGCATTATGTATAATAATAGAAACATTCACAATGATCCCATTGGATAATTCTTTGGTATATATATATATATATATATATATAATATATATTACAGCTAGAGTTGGGTAAAATTGAAAATGTTGAGTGCTCCCTTATTGTACATATACTACAAACAGGATAATATGAAGAAGATTATACAAATTCCTGCATTGTGATAGCATTTGTGAAATAATCCAAATAGTCCATATTTTTAGAAATACTATATTTTATCTATTTTCTTATATGCATTTACAAAGCAAGTCTGTTAATGTGATAAGAAACAGAAATAGGTGAAAAATTTTTGGGGACCCTATATTATTGTTAAAACTTTTCTATCTATAAGTGTAAAATAATTTAAAATTAAAAAAAAAGTCAATATTCTGGAAAGTAAAATTAGCAACCAATCTTTTAAATTAATGTGTTTCCATTAGAACTGCTCAACAGGATAGGTGCTTTTAAAGCAAGGAGGTTTCAACTTTTATGAATAATACATTTTAAATTTTAGATTGGCTAGCACTGTTGTATTCTTAATTATTTTAACTTAGTAAAAAATTATGAGTTTAATTGGGACAGCTTATGAAAACAAATTCTTAATAAGTGCTATCCATCCTTTTCTCTGATGCTACCAATAAATACTTTAATATAAAGATACAGTCAAAAATAGAAATTATAGATGCTATTGAATACAGACAATGGACATTGTCACACCAAAGAAAATGTTAGTTAAGTTAGTTGTTCAGTGAAATTTTCACTGAAGAGATGACATTTACCATATTCCCTGAGGAATAACAAGAAAATTCTGGAAAATTTTGGACAATGGAAATGTAGAAACAGAGCAGGAACATTGTGAATCATTGTGAATGGAGAGAAAAATCTGGTGAACTGAGAAGGACAAAGGTGTTTGAAAAACTAGTAAAATAGTGTGGTTAGAGAACAATAAGGACGGAAAAGAGGGGCTTGAAATAAATATGGAGAGAGAGAGGCTGAACATGTAGGGTCTTATTAGCCAGTTGTGAAATTTGAAGCTGAAGAACAAGTTGACTAGATTTGCAATTTAGAAAACTGGGTTATTATAAAATGTATGAGGGTTTAGAGGTACATCTGTGTCAGTACTTTAGGATATATTATGGTTAATTGGACAAGTATAGTACCTGCATAGATGGAGGAAACATATCATTGTGAAGAACTTGTGGACATATTATGGATAGACCAGATTCATTTTATTAGAAATAGCTATGGTTTGAGTTCAACAGAAAATATGCTAATAATAATGATGAATATTAAACATGTTTAAAATATTATTTTTTAATATTTAAGAAAATATTAGAACCTTGCTTTATCCAGCATTGAGTTAGCGAAGACTCTTAAGTAAAAATTACTTATTTTTAGGTGAGAATTTAATCAATTATTCATAACATTATAAAGGAGTTTAAATTTCTTTTGTTTTTCTATCATTTCATTTAAGCGACAATAACTTACTGAGAGTACAATATCGGTAGTCCTATTTTCTTAATGGTTCATTTGTACTTAAACTGATTAATAACATAATTTCATGTTATATTGACAGAGGTTGATGATGCTTTTCCTAATGAGTAATCAGTAAATAATTCATTTGTAATTTCTGTGTATCATGTGCTTTAAGAGGTAAATATATATCTAATCTAATAGATGAAGAACAAAACTTAATGTAGTTTGTAAGCATACAATTCCATAGGGTTTGGCAACCTTTTACATTTATAATAAATATATCCATTTAATTGATATGGTCAATATTTTACCACTGAAGAGTTAACAGAAAAAAATGCCACCAAATATAAAATAAAGAAAAACAAGAGAATTGGCAATATGAAAATACAATGTAGTATACTGTGAAGAAACCTGCCCTAAATCAAAAGATTTAGCTTCTAATTCTGGATTTGGATAACCTTGGTTAATTTGAGACTGGTGATTTAGTTATTCATTTTCCAATTGAAAATTATGTGATTTTTCTGAAATGTAGCAGAGACTAGAGCTGTGTGCTGTTTATTTATTTTTTTATTTTAAGATTTATTTATTTATGCAAGTACTGGGTACAGTCAGAAGCGTGGGAGGGTGAGAGAATTCACCAGAGCCAGAATGGGGAACAGAACATGCAGACTGACGAAGAAATACACTGCTGAGGGGAGCAGCGGGCACGGCAGGAGAGGTCTGCGCGCCATGTGGGACCCTCCGAGGTGGCCGGGGATTGAACCGTTACTGCAGAGGCTGCGGGCTGCTTCACAGCCCAGCGCTCAACTGCTGCGCCACCAGGGGAGGCCCTGTGTGCCGATTTTTATCTAGGGTTTTATGCTTACTCCATATTCTCTGTGTACATTGACTTTGTTTTTGTTTTTAATATTTATTTATGCATACAAGAACTTGGGTGTAGGCCAGACATTCAGGGGGTTTAAGAAGGTTTCAACGGAGACAGAGGGGTGATCAGAACGGGAGGATCGACTGAAACACACTGCTGAGGGTACCAGCAGGCAATCGGAGAGGTCTGCTCCCCATGTGGGTTAGCTCCTTTGCGGGGGATCAAATTCATATTGCAGACAGCTTCATAGTGCTAAGAGTTAGCCCCTTAAGCCACCAAGGAGGTCCAATGTACATTGACTTTGGAAAAAAAAAGTAAAAAAAAAAAAATCAATGATGATATTTCAAAGTTGTCATTGATATTTGAGTTTACTGAGAAGGTGGGTTCTTGGCAAGAATTGAAAGATCACAGGAAGTGTGGAAATCTAGTCAGGAGTAAGATCATTAAAACACTGATTAATTGAGGGTCTCCCTGGCCTGGTGGCACAGAGTGTTGAGTGCTGTTCTGTAAGCTGTCTGCAGCCTTTGCAGCAACGGTTCCATTCCCGGTCAGGCAGGAAGATACCCGCATGGTACAGCAGACCTCTCCTGTCTCACCCGCTACTCCCCTCAGCAGTGTTTTCAGTCAGTCTGCCTGTTCTGCTCCCTGCTCTGTCTCTGGTGAATTCTCTCGCCCTCCCTTGCCTCTGGCCTGTAACCCAGTTCTTGCATAAATAAATAAATCTTAAAAAAAACACTGATTAATTGAGATGGTTACTTAAATAGAAATAAGAAATACTAGTAAGTGATTTTAATAGTTGAACAGAAAAATATTATAATGACAACCAACTACAGAATATTGCCTTATCCCTTCTTAGAGTTATTCTATAGTTTCAACTGCCTTATCCCTTCGTAGAGTGATTCTGTCCTTGAAATTCTAGAGTTTATTTTCTCTCTATTGATGTTATGGGGTATTTAAAACTGCTTCACCAAATCTGAATTTCAGCAAAATCTGTTACAATCACAGAAATAAATATAAGTCCAAAATAAGCATGATTATATTGACTACACAGAAAAATTCTGGAACTCAGATTAGAATACCTTGGGTTGAATTCTAGTTTGGTACCCTTCCAGTTCTTTTTTTCTGAAACTATATGAAAAATCACTTATATGACTTTCAAAAGTAGCATTTGTAAAATGCTTTTAATTTTAACTTATTTATACATTTTCATTAGGAAGCCATTAAATTTAATTGTGGTATCAAATAAAAGTACCTGCTATGTGGAGAATATTATGCATGTGAGCAATTTTGTGTTTACCTAATTAGTCTATCTAGAATGATCATTGATGGATAAAGATGAAAATTGGAGAATTCCATTGCCCCAACTGGTCAACTTCATATTACCAACTGTGTATTATTAAAAATTATTTAGTTGTATTCTGACAACACTAATTAAAAAAAAAAAAAACCTTGAAACTCTTAGTTCCTTCAGTATTTCAATATATTATAATGGCACTATTCCATTATCTGTAATGTTTTGAGTACTTATCTAACTTTCATCTCTACCTTCTGTTTATTTTTGTACACTTTGTTTAACTTTTATTGAGTTCACATTGATTTACAATACTGGATATGATGTAGGAAAACAGGTTAACCCCTCCTCAGATGTATAGAACCAGACCATATCCACAATGTTGGATTGTGTAAGGGTGTAAAAGCACTCTTACTCTTTAACCCTAGACCTTCCCCTTTCATTTTCACCCCCGCCCCCCAGCATGCCCCACGAGAAACCTCAATTCTATAGTCAAATTTCTAGGGTTTGTTTCAGTTTAGTTTTGTCTGCTTGTTTTGTTTGTCTATATTCCACATGTGAGTGAAATCAACAGTGTTGTAGTAATTTCCCTCTGTTTAAGACAAATGGTGGAAGAAGAATTCCTAATTATATTGTGTTTCATAGTTTTCTTTTGAAATTCTTTGAAATTCACAGTAGTTGCAAAATTAATGCAGAGAGTTCCCATTTACAATTCATCTGGGTTCTTCTGATCAAAACATCTTACATGGCCAGAATCAGTTTTTAACACCAATAAATTTATATTAATAGTTGCAATACTATTAACTCAACTAAAAACTTTATTCATGTTTCACATGAATTTCTTTTAATTTGAAATTTCATATGCATAGATGTGGGAAGCCCAAACCAAAATCAGGATGCAAAATCAATCCATTGCAGAAGAGAAGCCATCATTTTTCCCTTTTACAGTCACATCTTATCCCCAACTCTAACCTTTTACAAAGACCAATCAGTTCTCTATCACTATATTTTTCTACTTAAAGAATATTTAGTAAATGGAAGAGTATCCACTAGCTTATGTCTTTTCACTCACCTTTATGTGCTTAGGATCTATTCTCATTGTTATGTATATTGCTGATACTTTCCTTTCTGTTGCTGAATAGTAACCTATTATAGGGATGGTCCATATATTATTTAGCTATTTACCCATAGAGAACCACTGGATGTTTTATAGTTTGTTTTGTTTTCACAAAATGGTAAACTGTGACTCTAAATAATAGGTCTTCTTTGTCGAATTTATTGATATATATTTTGTTATTTTAGATTCTACATCTAATTTTGTCATTTAATGATAATAATTTTAAGCATTTTTAATTGCCCTCAAACTTTGAGTTAATACTTTTACTCAGTTGTCTTTTGATTCTATCATTTTTGCAGTGACATAACTACTTTCCTACCTATTGATTATGTGTTATGGGTGTATGAAGTTGGGCATGAGAAAGAGATGCCCCTGGGCAGGAGGTAATGATGCCTTGCCAAAGTCAGACTTTTTACCAACTCATAATGATAATTAATGTTGAGACTGTTCATTATGATGCTGCCTCAAAATTTTGCATTTACTTCAATTATGTGCTTTCCAATTTTGACTTTTTAAACAAAACAAAAAATGTACCAAAAATTCTTAAAATGTGTATCAAGCAATAGGTTTCTTTATGTAAAAAAATCTGCGAAAATTGTCCCTCTCAACATGTGAATTGCTACTTCTCAACAACTCCTGCTTCCTGTCCAGAGTTTAGTTTGTGAATTGATTTGGGGGAAGATATAGTGATGAAAAAGGGAAGGATCAGCACTCTGAGTTCTTCAACATTCAGCCCCATATCTTGTGTGGCCAACTTCTTGGTTCCCTGTTGGCCTGAATCTTGGATTCCTAAGGCAGGTAACAGGTAAGCAAAGACTGAACATGTGCACTTTGTCTCTGATTAGTGAATTTGTACTTATGGTCAGGATATATAAGTTGGTCACTGATTGTGTTTCTATTCTAGTTTTATCAGGTATTAACATTAAAGTCCTCTTGACTTTTTTAAAGGTTTATTTATTTATGCATACAAGAGCTGGGGTACAGGCCAGAGGTGTGGGGGGTGAGAGGATTCACCAGAGACAGAGTGAGGAGCAGAACAGGCAGATCCACTGAAATACACTGCTGAGGGGAGCAGTGGACTAGACAGGAGAGGTCTGCTGCACCATGCGGGATGTTCTCTGGCCAGTCAGGGATTGAACTAATGCTGAAGAGGCTGCAAATTACTTCATAATGCTGTGCTTAACCCTTTGTGCCACCAGGGAGGCCCAGTCCTCTTGAATTTAATTATGTAATTGAATATTTGTCTAAATGCCTGATATTATTACAAGTTTGTGTCCTTTTATGTGTTTGTTGGAATTATTGAAGGAAAAGAGGTTGAATCAAGGACCACTGAACACTCACCATCTTAAACCAGCCTTTAACATCACTTTTTGAACATTTTACAAATTTGTTACATATAATCTGGATATTTAATATTGGTAAATATATTGTGTCATTTGTTACTTAGAGCATGCTACCAAATGTAATTTCAAATATAATATATCACATAGATATATTAATTTAGTATAATTCTAAATTATAGCAAAATTTTGTCAGCAATGTAGCATATGATTTTAATATTTAAGTATAAACTCAGAAGCATAGCTGTTTTTATAGTTGCAGAAATTAAACAATGTCTTTAGGATTTTAAAAGGTACAAGTCCTTGATACACAAAAATTCATAAGTACAAAAAGATGTCTAATTTGCAGGTATAAATAGGAAATATTCTTGTTCAGCACATACCCAAACTAATGTATTTCCTCTACCTACCAAAAAAAGGTAATTTTAGTCTCAAGAAAATATGAGTAAGTATACCAAATAATGTACCACTATAAAGCATTGCGATATGCGTGAAGTTGGAGGGGAGAAGAAATAAGCTTTTGGTAAAAAATAAAACTTTTTTAAAGACTTTGCTTTTTTTCTGATGCAAATGCTTTCTAAAGAAGGACATCATTAAGTCGATAGTTGCCTCTAAGGTACTTACCAAAAAAAAGAAAAAGTTTCTCTTTAATTAGAGGCAAAAAACAATTGTGTTTCCACTCTGGTAAGTGGTCCAATTATATCATTCCCTATATGTCTGAGAAGCTGACAATGGATTTCATTTTTCTATACATTTTTATATTCTCTATTATAATCTATAAACTTTTTCTGTTTTATTTGTACTGCTATAGGCAAAGTAATGTACAGACCATTTATTGCAGTAGACTGGTGGTATCATTTAAATCTGGGAGCCCAGGAAAGATTTTTCCCTCGGCTATTCTGCTGCTTTCCTTGATTATTGAGAAGAGAAAACAAAGATAGAGGAACTACTTACAAGACAACTAAACACAAGGAAGATTTTATGTAATCTGAACTAAAGCAGTAGGAGAAGGGATAGTTTTAGAAAAGTATTATTAGAGACTCAAAATATACAAGACAAGAATTACAAAACTTTAGATTTAGGGGATGATTCTGAATTGGTTATTAGATGGTGTTGATATTCTGAGATAAGAAAGAGAGATAAGCATATTTGGTGGAAAGTAAATTCAGTTGTGCATTGTTGAACTTAAATCTTGAACATCCACACATATAATCAAATAGAACAGGTAGAAAATATTGAAAGAGCATATAGCATTCTAGAATCACGAGGTACTAATTCCAGTGGTATTGAAGCTGATAATGTAAGTTTTTGAAATATATAATAACAAGGTTAGCCATTATTCTGCCTAAGAGTAGTCTATAATGTCTTTTATTGGTAATTGTTTAAAAAAGGGAAAACTGAGGGTGAATGACTACATGCGGGGGTGAAAAAAATTAAAGATATCTTGATTTCTAATATAAGTAAAGATATAAGAGATTGCATCTTTAGTTTTAGAAAATTATTAACAATTTCAGGGAGGAATCATTGTGGTAGTTTTGTTATCCAAAAAAGAGTAAATGAAAAAATAAATTAAACTAGTAGTTAACTATAATAAGAGGTAACTGATATAATAAAAAGTAGTGTTTAAAATCATGTTCTATGATTTGCTGACTCTCGTCTAATATATATATTAGAATTATGACAACAAGGAGGGGGAAATTAAGGGTCTTTCCATTAAAAAAGAAATACAAGTGTAATATTAGTTTCAGTCATGCTTAAGCTCTTAAACAATTCCAAGAGAGATTTCTGGTCATTAGATGCGGGATGTTTATGTTTGAGTTGCATGAGAAATTCCATGATATATCAGTAACAGGGTTACAGAGAAAACTTCCAATTTCATTATTATTTTTAAATATAGTGATTCATACCCACTTAGTTTATAACCAACTGAGCTGAACAAATGAACAAGAGAGAGCATGCTAGAAATATTTGTATCCAGAGAATTCTTAGCTAATAAAGGCAGCCCTGCGTCCATATTTCCATTCCAGCCTGTTTTTGAGGCATAATTAAGTATATTTTTATAATTTCTGTATGTTTTTTTAATTCTCTTAGAGAAACACTGGCTAGAAAGCAACAGTAATTAATCAGTAATTAATACTTTTCCACTTGAAGTTTCCCATCTCTTTAACTCTTATCCAACTGGCCCCAGATCTTCTGTTCATTGATTTTACTCATATAACAAACATTTGCATCATAAGTTACTCATCCCTACTAATAAAACAACATAGTGTGTGACACTATGAATATCTGCCTTCTAAAAACATGCATAGAAACACAAATAGCTGAAATGTTTGATAGTATAAGTAGAAGAAATATACATATTCAAAGATGGGTGAACAATTATTTGCTGATGTTTAAATCATAGTTTCACAGTTAATACTTTAGCTGGTCTTTGAGGAATGGATAGGGTTCCATAACATCATTGTCTGTTTTGGATCAAATGCTTTGAAATATTTTACTAAAACCTAGAAAAGTAGACAAACCCTACCTATATTTCAACTGATAAAACCTCACTCTCCCTGGTGGTGCAGGGGTTAAGTGTCAGCACTGTGAAGCTATCTGAAGCCACTGCAGCATGAGTTCCATTCCAGGCCAGAGAGTTAATCCACATGCACAGCAGACCTCTCCTGTCTTTGCTGCTGCTCCCCTCAGCAGTGTACTTCAGTAGATGCACCTGTTTTGCTCCCCACTCTGTCTCTGGTGAATCCTGTCACCCTCCCTGCACCTCTGACCTACACCCCAGTTCTTGTATGCATAAATAAATAAAAATAAATCTTAAAAAATCAAAACTTCACTCTGGTCCATTTGCGAAGTCCCAGATGTTTCCTCTCTGTGGTAACCCTCACTCCTTCAGCTCTCCCTTCATCCCCAGCCCACCCCCTCCATCCATGCCCACCAAGGCATTTGCATTCAAATGTACAGCTATTATGAGTCTAGCACTCTGTCTCCAACTCCATCACTATTTTCTAATGATTAATGCTTAATGTTCCTCACTCAGAACACTCATCATTTGTTGAGTAAGATCAAAATGTGGACCATATCATTTACCTACTCTATACCTAAGTGATTTTTCACTTTTTCCCAAAACAGTGATTATCATTCATTCTCAAAACCAATTACTTCAGTGTTGAAAGGATAATAGAACAAGATTTTTAAAAACCTAGTCACTGTGTACTAAATATTATGCTAGGCATTTCACAAACATCCTCACTGAAATTCCATGATGTAGTTATTGTTATTTATAACATAAATGCAAGTTGAGACTCAAAGAATTTGCAGTTAATAAGTTGTGTGTTTATTTGATTAAGAAACAGTCTGCTCCTAAAATCTCCTGCTTCATAAAAATAATTAGAATAAATCATTTGAAGAAGTAAGCAAAACAGATAAATTGTGACCCACTTAGATCATGTTTTGCTATGTCACACATTTGAACAGGCCAAAATTTATTCTTTTCACTCAAAGCATGATTACACACTAAAAAATGACTGGTAATAGTACAATTACTTAAAATTGTATTTGTTTTATATAGGTGACCATTAAAATGAAGTTTTGCTAATACATATGACTACATATAAAAAAATAATCTAAGCAAATTTTTCTCCATGTTTACTTTGTTTTAAAGCTTGTTTGAGCAAGGGCACTAACTTTATCATGTTCTCATGACAGAAGCTAGAAATGGAAACAGCCTTATTATACAATGTTCTGAGTCTAGACATCAAACAGGCATAGATGTATGACCAGGAAGAAGATATTAAAAAAAATATTGAATCAATATGAGCCCTAGACTGGAGAAGACCCAGCATATATGACAATATTATAATTTGTTGTTTTTGAGTGAATGAACCAAGGACTGATAAAAAGTCATTCAGGTATGACCGAGGTGATACATATTCTAAAAAAAGTGAAGAAAAGGAAGAAAACAGTAGTTTTCTAGCAATAATTGTTAGGGAGTTTATAAGCAATCCAATTAAAAGAATGTATAGTGTAAGTTGGCCCCCTTCATAACATAAAGGTGGTGAAAATAACACACATAATCATTAAGAAGTCCTACCACCTCAAATATCCATGTTTAACTCACTTGGGCCAATGAAGTGTGAGAAGTGTGTCACTTTCAGGCAAAGTCTTCAGAGCCAAGGTATGATTTTATACATTCTCAGCAATCATGAATCATGCATTGAAAAAGAGCAACCATCTCTCTAAGATTCTAAATGACTACAATAAACAGATCTAGAGACTTCATGTGACATCGGCTAAAATCAAACCACTAATTTAAGACGTTGACATTCAAGGTTATTTGTTATTGCAGCATAAATTCGCCTATTCTGTCTGGTGTAAATATTATGAATTCCCTGACAGTATATCATACCTTACTTTTCACTATATTTCCACTATTTAAAATAGTGTCTCACATTAATATTTATTGAATTAGTGATTACATAAATATTTGTTGCCCTCTTTGAGCTTATAGGCTAAGATAAAATAGCAAAAACAACAATATAAATGCCATTTGGAAATGAGAAGTTATTTGAATAATTTATGGACCAAAAGTAAATGCATTTTACTGGTGGAAGGCTAATGTTAACTGTAATTGAGCTAAGTAGCAGGGAGAGGAAACTTGGGATTTCCATTAATGAAGTAACTTGAGGCTCTTGCCAATCACAGGACCAGAAACACGGAATTTTGAGGGGAAAGATTTTTTTTTTCTTTTACAGAAAATGTGGTACAGTAGGAATTTAGTTGTACTTTTGTAACAGGGTGGTCCCCAGGAAAGGGGGAGGTTCCAGATTTCCTGCCCCACCCAAGGGAGGGTAGAGCTGAGCAGGGAGAGAAGCTGCAGAGGAGACTGAGGAAGGAAGCAGGATAGAGACAGAAGGAGACCTGGAGGAGGCACATGGAGCCTAGAGACACGTGAAGAAACTGTGCTTGACTTTTGGTCGTGGACGGGGTGACACAGATGTGGGTGAGACCCGTGGGGAGGTGACAATGGCAGCTTTTATCTTGATTTTGATTTTGCTCTTTTCCTTCCGGGCTTGTCTGGTTGTTTCTGACCCTTTTCTGTGGGTCCCCACTGGAAGATGCTTTGGACTTGTGGCAGGCTTTGGTGCCTTGCTCTGGGCCAATCCCATTTGGATGGTGTTTTACCCACGAGGGAACAGGTAACTTTGGGTGCTTGATTTTGAAACTATATTCTTTGCCTTTCCTGTATTGTTTCCTAATTGTATTAAAGTTCCTTCCCATTAAAGTCTCATGTTTCATGTTAATGTGTCAGATGGCAGAACCCTATATAGAATAGGCAGGTTTGCGGGGTTTGGGCTGCCCCTCTCCCTGCCCTGTAACAATTTTACGTGAAAATATGAAATGGAAATAAACCGCTAAGTTGTTTCTCCAGACCAGAAAGTAATTTCACAAATAGAAAGGCAAAATAGATTAAAGTCCAAACAAATAGAATGAAGGGAAAATTTTTAAATAGTAGGAACAGAGATGAACAAAGAAAGAATAGGCAGAGAAAAGAGTTTTGTTTTCTGAGAACACATAATAGAAACCTACTCATATTTTCCTTCCTATCAAAATATAGCCACATCTTTTAGATGTAACTATATGCGTTTACTGAATACCGCATACATTAAATCTGGACCAACTAATATTATAATGTAGTAAAAAAGAATATGAGAACTGATATTACTTTAACCGACTTCTCAGCTTTACATTTGCTCTGCATTGATGTATATCCTTGAAATTAGCAGTAAATCTTTATACTGGTTTTGAGCGCTGATAGTTTTGTGTCTAATTTGAAAACACAATCTGGTTTATCTCAGTGATCCACTGGTATCACTTCCTGTGCCACATGTCAGACTAATTCCTTTAGGAAAACAGTTTAGCATATTCTTAACCTTCTGTCCTATGTCTCATCAATGGAAACAGGGAATATGATACTAAGCTCTCCCACTTAAACACCATCACTACTCCCAGGCCCTAATTTCACATCCATACAAACTTTACCTCAAGCTCTAGGCCCCATGCTATTGTTTGTGAGCATGTACCAACTACACAAATAAAACTCTCTAAATAGATTCCTAGGAAGTAGCAGCATACAGATTTACTTTAATTGTCTCCAGGGAATTTACTTGCAGAAAGAATTTTGCTTGGGGGAATATTACTCTTACAAAGCATAGCTTGCTTGATTGTTTGCTTTTTAATCCCAATTCCTCCTTCCTATAGGAAGATCAATTTCCTCTTTTTCTTTTTTTTTTTTTTCCTTCAAAGTTATCCCCATCCCACTTTCCTAAAGGAGAGAACGGATGCAGGCCTGCTCTTTAACTGTTCTTTCTTAAAGTAGAATATGCTCTCCTCTCATAATTGTGCTGAGTTATCTCGGTTGTTAAGACTAAAGTTAATACAGCTCCTTTAGCCCCTTTCTTTATTCGTAGTTTGGAGAATGCCAGGAGAGTTACCTTGGAAGGGATTTATCATTCTCAAGGACATGTGCAGCCTCAAAGTGATTGAAGACAGCACCTATGAGGGAGCTATACAATAGAAATGCATGAGAAAGTTGTTATTTACACCCATCACCACTTTTCATTTGAAATGAAAGAAAGCTATTGATGGGATGGAAGTCCTGCTTCATGTCAGTAGTACAAAGACTAGCAGGTTAATAAAATGGTAATTTTGAAAATTAATGTAACCTTAGTGTTAACTGGCTGACTGAATCATAAGAACATTAGATTTCATAGGTTACATTATAACAGATTTTCAAGTCTATCAGTCAGAGGAAGGAAAACTGGTAGTATTGTAACAGGGTGGTCCCCAGGAAAAGGGGAAGTTCCAGGTTCCCTGCTACACCCAAAGGTGGGTGGAGCTGAGGAGAGAAGGAAAAAGCTAGCAAGGAGACTGGAGAAAGGAAGCAGGATGGAGAGCCAGGGGGAGACCCAGAAGGAGACCTGGAGGAGGCATATGGAGCTGAGAGACATGTGAAGAAACTGCGCTTGCCTTTTAGTCATGGACTGGTTGAAACAGATGTGGGTGAGAGATCCGTGGGGAGGTTAACAATGGCAGCTTTTATCTTGATTTTGATTTTGCTCTTTTCCTACCAAAGTTGTCTGGTTGTTTCTGATCCTTTTCTTTGGGTCCCCACTGGAAAGTGCTTTAGACTTGGGGCAGGCTTTTGGGTCTTGCTGTGGGCCAATCCCGTTTGGGTAGACTTTTACCCATGCGGGGACGGGTAACGGTGGGTGCTTGATTTAGAAATTATTTCTTTGTCTTTTCTGTTTTGTTCCCTAATTGTATTGAAGTTCCTTCCCATTAAAGGTCTTATATGTTTTGTGTTGATGTGGCAGATGGCAGAAGCTATTTAGAGCAGGCAGGTTTGGGGGCTCTGGGCTGCCCCTCTTCCTTCCCTTTAACAGTATGAGTAACTATTCTGAGACCTGTGGTAATAAGTCCTGTCTTTCACCCATTAATCCACCACAAATTTTGAAGTTTCAAGTGAGGAACATGTAGTATGGATCATATAATAGGAGAGGATGCGAAGTAGCCTGAGTTACTCTCTCTATGAAAGTAGTGGGAGGTCCTGGTTCTATTGGGCTGATTATCAGAGCCCAGGTATCAGGGATCGTGCGTTGGACTGGTCTATAGTAAGGCATGCACACAAGACCACATGCTTCTTCATATCTTGCATGTCTCATTCACATCTTGAGTCTCTATCCTTCACCAGACTAATGTGCTCTAGTCACTTCTGGTCAGTCTTCTGCCATCGGTGCCTGTTTGGCCAGCAGGTTTCAGCTTGTTCTGGAGGCATTGCTTGAACATAGGCATTTTCTGCAGGCTCAAGGGTCTGTTTCTCACTGGTGCTTGGCTAGCAGGGTCTATTAGCCTGGAGGCTTAATGACAGGAGGTTAAGCAAGCAACACTTTATATCCAATGGATACTGGAACATTATCAACAAAATATGGTGTATTTTGATACATTCAACAATCTACTATTTCTATAAAATTAAACTCTCTACTTTTCCTCTCTATTTGGTACCCTTTTATAGCCATTTTTATAGTTGTTCCACTGAGAAGTTGGTGAAACTTGAATTTAGTACCATTTTCATTGTACTTCATGCATAGGAACTGTTACCCTCTGATTGCATTATAGTCCAAAATAGTGACCAGGCTCTTCAGAGGTCATGTATTCTCTCTCAGGGTGGAAAAAGGATTGCCTCTAGTCAGAGGCAATAAATAACATTTTGGAATAAAGGAGGCAGACTACTTTCTCTTCAAGAGGCTTGACAGAGGACTTGACTCTTCTGTCAAGTCTATGTCCTTTATTCTTGTTATTATTAAAACTTCCCTGGTTCTCTTGGGTTGATTGTTGCTTTTCTACATATGGTTGTGCATGATGCTTTGGATTGCTTCAAATCAGTCATTTTTTTTTTTTAATTATAAGGTTTGAATCTCAGATACAAAGATCAGTATACATCTGGATTATATAGACCTCATTTGGGCACCAGGTTATAGTCCTAGTACATAGACAAGCAGTGATCATAAGTATATCTGTGAAATCACAAATTCCAGTTCACAACCTTTAGGAAAATGGAGAGTAGGTATTCCTGAACGGATATTACCATGAAAGCAATTATTTCAAAGTAATATCTCCATAGGAACATTATCCATTATTTGGTGTAGCAAGGTAAGTGCCTCTTTTAACAACAGGTTTGAAAAAGTATATCTTAAACTCACAGTAAAATGTACTTGCAAATATGAATATTCATGATGATTACTTTATTAAAGTGAAAGGGTAATACTGAGTTAGAAAACCCTAAAGCCATGCTGAAATTAACAGGAGTCCCTGACTTTAATTTTCTGAGATTTTTGTCCCTAATAAAATACATATCTGTTTATCAATATATATTTTGCTTTTGAATTATTTTGAATATGGAAACTGAATTTAAATATAAAGAATAATAAGTAAGCTTAGTTTGCTCTCATTTTTACTGTACTACTAAAGGAAAATAAAATATTTCAGAAAGAAAACATTCTACCCTTTTAGAGTGGGCCTTTGTATCAGTCAGAGTCCTTATAGAAACCTTACAGGCTCAAGAATTTAACAAAGAGATTGCTTTCAAAGATGTGAGAAAGCACAAAGAAGTCAATAAAGGATATTGGAGCACTTAAGAGTCTAGAAACAACAGGAAGTCATTAGCACCCATAAGCCCTGCAGGGCAAGCATAGAGGTAGTGTTGTTTGAGCCAAGTGAGAAACAAAACAAAGTGGGAGAAGCTGCCTGAAAACAGCTATAATTCTGGGGTAATGCAGTGTCTACCAGAAAACATGACCCAGAGCAGAAAAGGTGTGGGAAATAAAAAGCTAGATCTTTCTGTCCTTTGATCTCCCACTGGTGACCCTGGTCTGCTGAATTCAACCAGAACCTAGCTGGGAATGCATTCTAGCTTGCAGTCCCCAGGGATCAGCTACCTGGGGCATAGAAAAGAGTAGGGAAAAACAGCATCACTCTTATTTTACTACTTACTTCCCCCACCCAACATTTCACCGCATTTCTAGTCAATGGCACTAATCTCAGTACTATAAAATTCAATGTAGGAAAATAAATTATGGCTGAAACACGTTGATGAGGAAAGTATTTTCTAAGTTTTTTTTAAGGTTTATTTATTTATGCATACAAGAACTGGGGTACAGGCCAGAGGTGTGTGTGGGGTGGTGGTGAGAGGATTCACCAGAGACAGAGCGGGGAACAGAACAGGAAGATTGACCAAAATACACTGCTGAGGGGAGCAGTGGGTGAGTCTGGAGAGGTCTGCTGTGCCATGTGGGTATCTCCCTGGCCTGCAGGGGATTGAACTGGTGCTGCAGAGGCTGAGGAGAGCTTCACAGTACTGTGCTTAACCCCTTGCACCACAAGGGGGCGCATTTTCTAAGTTATTAGTATCATATTAGTGTCAATGAAGGAAGAAGGACAAAACTGATCAATAACAAATACGTATCTATATGTGCTATATCTATACACAGCACATATATCAGAGTGTTGTATCTTCTTGCTATCTCTAGTTACCATTTACACTTCAATAGGCAATAAGGGCCTCCTTGGTGGTATATGGTTAAGTCTCAGAACTATCACCATCATGACCTGAGGGCCTGAATTTGAACCAGGAAACCTCTCCTGGCTCCCAGCTCCAATCCCCCTGTTCCCTTTAGCAGTATATTTTAGTAAATCTGCCTGTTCTGCTCCAAACTGTTTCTGGTGAATACTCTCACCCCCGGCACCTCTGGCCTACATCCCAGTTTGTCTATGCATAAATAAATAAATAAATAGATCTTTAAAAAAAAAAAGGGCAACACTAGTCAGCTTAGTCACTCTCTATACATTTGTGAATTGAGAGTTTTAGAAATGTCTATACAGTAATCTTTGTGGAATATTTTAGAACAATTTCATTTACTATTCTCTAAGTTTTAAAATCTTTTGTGGAGAAATAGAAAAGTGGCCACTTGACTTATATAAATAGAACTTGTAACATGGCAATATTGGTTTAAACTAAAAACTGCTTATCCAGTTATTTCAATTTAATGTGTTTTCATTGTTTTTAAGAAAAATAGATTATGTCCCAAGCACAGTGACTAAAAAAGACATGGACATATGTAATGTACAAAAAAAAAAAAAAAAAAAAAAGGAAAGAAAGAAATGAAAAAAAAAAAAAACATTAAAGGCTACTAAGGAAGGGGAATTAATCAGCTAGGTGAGAATACAGTGTAAAAACAGAAAGGTAATAGATGGTGAGTTTAAATTAACTAGTGAGATGAAATCACAGCAAAGATTTCCTTAATCATGAAACCCAAATCCAGCGTCAAGTGAAAAATGCTGTTTAAAAGAAAAAAAACAAATTAAAAAGCCACTATTTTGTGATAGGTATGTTTACAAGACAGATCTTTTATATTCATGTCATAAATAGAATTTTAAACAACTTAAAATAATAGCATAGTATAGGCGCCTCCCTGGTGGTGCAAGGGGTTAACCTCTGCAGCATTATGAAGCTATCCACAGCCACTGAAGCATGATTTGGATCCCTGGACCAGCCAGGGAGCTGACCTACATGTCAGGGAGCAGCAACCCACATGGTGCAGCAGACCTCTCCTATCTTGCCCACAGCTCCCCTCAACAGTGTGTTTCAGTCAATCTCCCTGTTCTGCACACCACTCTGTCTCTGGTGAATCCTCTCACCCCATGAACTGCTGGCATGTACCCCAGTCCTTGTATGCAAAAAATAGATCTTTAAAAAAATCATAATATAATTCAGTATAGTCTAAATGATGTCGATTTTGGAGTTTTTTAGTTCAGAGAGTGGGGTCCTTGGGTTTACTCTGGGAAAGGTTACCAGAGCTCCCCTTTTACCAGCACTGGCAAGTTTCTCCCAGACACAAAGAAGTTAGTTACATCCAAAATGGCAGGTTTATTATAATTGGGAGAGAAGAGAGTCCTGCATAGTTGCAGGTGGGCAGCGTTGAGGAGAGATGCCTCTGCTGAGTGAGGTCAGTGAAGTGAAGCCCCAGCATGGTGCAGGTCATGGGTAGGCAGGAAGCTGCTGCCCTGCAGAGGCAGAGAGAGTTGGCAACAAGGAGCAAGTGCATAGTCACAAGCTCTGCTGCCCTGAGCCACTGCAGAGATTGGCAGTCATCTTCTCTTTGGGAGGGCCTCACTTCTTCATGGAATGGTTTGTTTGCTGTTGACTTTGAAAAAATCACGTAGAATTTGAAAGAGGCAAGATTTCTACAATGGCCCTCAGTCTCCATATCTTCACCTTCACATGTAGTGTTCCTGACACTCCCTACAGCCATCAGATACCTGCCTGGGTCTTGTTCTTTGTGATCTAGTATTGGTGCCTAAGGATCTTAGTTCCTGTAGTTGGGTTAGTGGTTATGTTAATCCCATCTACCCCCACCACCTGCTCTTGGCATTGTGTGAGCCGGATTTCTTATGTGTGGCTGCTCCTTCCTAGTTTTTCTATCCTTATTCTCCATAAATATCTCAGAGGGAAGGATAGGTGTATCCTTTCTGAGATGAGAAACTTTATGGTAGTGAAAACCTTTTTATATGATGTATTCCAATTTCTCATCATATGCACAAATCCAAACTGGGTATATATTAAATTAAGGAAGAATCTACTCCCCGAAAATATTCTGATTTATTTATAGTATTAATTTTAATAAATATTTAATTGCTTGTATTTTTAATAGCAAAACCCTTTTATAATAAACTAATAGAACTTGAAGATTACTAAGATATCTTTGGTAATAGGCACAGTAAAACTCCAAAAGCAATGGGGAAAATTATTTTCTTAACTTTCAAAGCAGTTAAATGAAGAAACCACCTATATTGTATAAGTTAGGAAAGAGCTTGGATTCTCTTTGGAGGCAGAGCCAATTTTCCCATTCACTCGACACTCACTGATTTTGGAGATATTAGACAACAAAAAAAGTACTAATAGCTTTCAGAAACATTAGCCTGAGAATCATTTCCCATTTAGTCTGTAGTTAGTTAATCGAGTGTATGTTCATTTGTCCATATAAGCTATAAAATCCTACAATGAAGATGTAATTATAATTAACATTGCTGACCAGTTAAAAGGCATAAACAGTAGTATGCCCATCAATATGCACTCTCTATTTGCTGACATTTCCAGTTATGCCAGATGGCAAATTTAATGATGGTGCCTTGTGGTGCTCCTAATGATTTTTGTGCCTGATGGTACTTTTATAGGACCTGCCGCAGCATAGAAGGCTGAAGGGTGACTTAATAATGATCTTCAAGCATATGAAGGGTCGTGAAGTATATGGTTATGAAGTGACCAGCTGTTGCTCATTCAGATGAGAAATGGTAGATGTTAACTTTAACCAAAGAGGTTAACTTACATGTGAAGTAGAACTTTCTGATAATAAAAGATTTTAATGAGAAAAATGGTGAATGATGCTATAAAATACTATCATTTTTCTGTTTTTTTTTTTAATATTTATTTATTTACTTACACAAGCACGGGTACAGTCAGAAGCACGGGGGGGTGGGGGGTGAAAGAATTTATCAGAGCCAGAGCAGAGAGCAGAGCAGGCAGAAGGATCGAAGTACACTGCTGAGGGGAGCAGCGGGCGGCAGGAGAGGTCTGCGCGCCATGTGGGACCCTCCTCCGGTGGCCGGGGAGCAGCCGGGGATCGAACCGGCGCTTCAGAGAACACGGGCAGCTTCGCAACACAGCGCTCAACCGCTGCGCCACCGGGGAGGCCCACTATCATTTTTCTTAATAGTAAAACTAGGGGTGATTTTGTGTAAAGAACAAATTTTATATTTGTGGATGGTGTTTCAGGTTCCTTTCACATCTATGAGTATAATTTTCATACTCCTAATACTAACTGGGTTTGAATTTCGATAAGTATCCACGTGACTTTAGGTAAGGTAGTTACTTAAAAATTTTGAGGCTTGGGTCCTCCCCCGTGGCGCAGCTGTTAAGCACTTGGGTTGCCAAGCTGCCCGCAGCCTCTGCAGCACCAGTTCAATCCCCAGCCACAAGGCGAGGGTCCCACATGGCGCGCAGACCTCTCCTGCTGCCCACTGCTCCCCTCAGCAATGTACTTCAGTCCTTCTGCCAGCTCTGCTCTCCCCTCTTGCTCTGGTGGATTCTCTCACCCTTCCGTGCTTCTACTGTACCCAGTGCTTGTATAAATAAATCTTAAAAAAAAAAAAGGTTGAGGCTTGATTTACTTTTCTTCAAAATGGAGATGAACTCTTTCATCTAAATATCTAGGGACAAGCCAAAAACACTATTAATTGTAAGGCAGGATTGAATTTGCTCCTTTCATTTCTTTATAATAATGAGAGTAGACAGGTCAATAGGCCAACGGCGTTATTTTAGAAGGATTCAATATTCTTGCTTCGGAGTCCCAGAATAATGGATACTTATGCAATAGTAGGGAGTAATATAAAACCCTCAATTTCTTCTTCTCTAGGAGTATATTTCATATCTAGATAGTGATTAGGAATGTTTATCCTTTATAGCATTGAGTAAATAGTTTGTTAGAAAAGAAGGCAAAAGACTGTTCTAATATAGACGCCTGTAACAACTAACTATATAATCCTAAACTTAAGTCATTTAACTTCTCTAAGTGTTTTATTGCCCCTATTAAAAGATAAGTTAAGGATACATCTTGATGTCACATTTATTGTGGGTAAATGAGAAATTTCTTGGAAGGTTGGAGGAGATACAGTTAAGAAGATGGAGAGTAAAGTTTCTGCTTCAGGGGCTTATTTCACCCAGTGTGTCAAATGGGAAAAGGCAGTTCTGATCAATGAGAGGGAATTAGATAGCAACAAACCTTGGAGCACTTGCTTAGAAACTATTTGTTTGACAAATAATATGTTCCAAACACTGTTTGAGATACTACAAATTTATCGTTATACAAGTCCAGTAAGTTTCCTGCCTCATGAAGTGTTAAGAAAATCAACAAATAATTACATAAATTTCAGAGGGTAATGTGCTAGAAAGAAAATCAAGCAGGGTGAGGGGAAAAGATCATGACTATGGATGAAGAGTGACTTCATGGTCAAGGAAGGTTTCTCTAAGGTCATGCACAACTATGCAGAGAGAAGGGAGGCCCAGGTACCTCAGTCAAATTTGTGAAGACTTACTTATGATACAATACTAACAAAATTTGGGTGAGATTATGGTTTTGGCTTTTTTAATCACTGACTGATATCTGATCCTTAATTTATTTATAGGTAAATATATAGATAAGGAAATAGGAAAGTTACAAGTAATTTATTATTTTCATCTTTTAACTATAGAATGTTATGATTAACCCCTCTCCTGTCTGTTTCACATAGCAGATTTGAAGATGAAGTGAGGTAATGGATGGGGAATTGGTTCATTAAAGGCTCAATGCAGTGGGCTATTAATATTCAACAATTTTACCTTCTAATTATTGCCTTCAATCATGCTATATTTTGATCTCTGCTTTTTAGTCTCTTAAAGGTCATGTCAGCATAGTTTTTCTGACCTCTTTCTGTTACTTAAGCTTAACATAGTCTAGTTAAATATTCAAATCCTGCAACTTATTCAAAGCTCCATAGACTTCAACTCAGAATCTTCAATTCTTGCAGAATAAGAAAATTCCTAGTCAATATCTTGATTATGTTTATATAAACAACATTCTGGATTATTAACACTATAAAGTACAATATCATTTATAATTGAGAAACTATATATTTATCAATATTTATAAATTTAGAGGTCATGGCTTTCTTTCCTAGTGAGTGGAAAACTCACGCTCACCATTTA
The DNA here is from genome assembly GCF_014898055.3 of Talpa occidentalis. NCBI lineage: Eukaryota > Metazoa > Chordata > Mammalia > Eulipotyphla > Talpidae > Talpa > Talpa occidentalis. Next base: position 77,099,084 of record NW_023603184.1, on the reverse strand, counting down.
TCTCAAAATGAAACATTTCCAAATTCAGTATTCTATCCCATTGAATACACTAAATGAAACACACTTATAAAGATATGTCCATGTGTCCATACACATATATAAATGTATACATGCACATATTATAAAGGTTTCTTCAACTGTAACATGAATATTCATATATATACATGCCCACATGTACACATATAATGCATATGTATTTGTATGTACATATGCATAGGCAAGTTGAAGAAAGAAACTTTAGAAAATAAAACTTCATATAGATATTTAGATAGAGGAGAAGTTACTCAAAATACTAGGAAATAGTTCTGAGAAAGAAAAAGTGAAAATGATTTAAACAATCATCTGAAATGGAATAAAAGCAAAATTATAGTGCAGTAACTCAAAGTTCACCAAAACTTGATAACTAAAATATTTTTGTCCTTGGAAAATGGCATTGTAGTTCCCCAAATTCATCAAGATCTTTGAAAGTATAAATAATATTTACAACTTTTTTTATGAAAATCTGTTTCATGTGGAATGCTAGTTTCATGTGGCATGTAAAATGTTATTTACATATAAAAATTCACAAATACTGTTTATGATTGTAAGGAAGAAATTACTTTTTAGATTATCGTCCCCCTTACAGAGGCTAGAATAGTGTCTTAAAACACACAATGAATGCTGGTTTTGCTCTATTCACACCAAGAAACATTAAAGAAAGTATGAGATACAATTTACAAAAAAAAAAAAAAAAAAAGAAAAAGAAAAAGTGCAGTTGGAGTAAATGAAGTCTGCAAAGGCAATGTGATGAAGGAACACATATTGTTTCTCATTTAAAGTCTGTAGGCACAACAGATTCATACCGTGGTACTCTAGCTTGAAGTTTAAATTTGCAAAACCTGCTGACTTTCCAGGAATATTACATTTGAGGTGGATCAAAGGATTTGTGGTGTTTAGATGTGTGTTAAATGTCATGTGACTACAAGGAATACTTGAAAATAAGCATCAACCAAAGAGGTAGTAGATAAAGGTCACGTAATATTATTCTCACACTATTGTCAACTACATCTATTTTTTATTAACCAGCTTTTATATAAGGCTCTTAAATATCTAATTTAATCTTCACAATAACCTTATCGGGTAGGTAGGATTTTCTATATTTTACCATTAAGGAAACTGAAGCTTAAAAAAGTTGCTGACTAAAATCTTACTTTATGTTCTGCTAGGATGAGATAACTGCCAGCCTTCATTCTCTCTTTTTCTATTTCTAAACACTGTGTCATCAACAGGTTGGGAAGACTCTTTACTCTTTCACTTGACATAGAAATTACATTTTCCATCCAACATCTTGTACTTTTGGAAATGCTCACTTTGTTGCCCTGAGTACATGTCACAGAGATTTCTTCAGCTTTGTCAAAGACAAACTCGTAGATAATGTTTGATCCCTGAGTGAATATTTATTTATTTTTCCTGAGCATAATTGCAGAGTTGTATAGACTCCTAGAACAAAAGAATCCCAGAGTAAAAGAATAATATACTATAGGATTCTTGATAGTTCCAATGAAGTAACTTTGGGTTGGTTTTTAAAAGTTGCAAATTATTTATTTTTTTTAATAATAGAAAAGAGAATCATGAGTTTTTGTTGTTTTTTTTTTTTTTTTCCTTTTTCTGGGATGTAAGTTTTAAGATGACTAGCTAATGCATTGCTTATCTCTTAGAATGCAAAGCATTTATAGATAAAAATCTTTTCAGTTCATTATATCTTTGCATCATAAAAAAGAGTTTTTTCTTTTCATTTCTTATCTGGATCTACCTTTCTTTCCTATGGCAGATTTTTTCCAAATAAATTTACTTTGATATATTTGACTGACCATTATTTAATGATGTTCCATTTACCCTCTATCATTTACAGTGGTGAAACAAAAAGAGATGTGTAGATCATAAAGACCTAGAATCACAAAGCAGAGTTAACTTTTCTTTGAAGGCTTTGTAAAGTTTCTAGTATTTTATTTTTTATAATCTTTATAGAGTAATAAATATTTTTAAACCTTTATCAGTTCCTGAATTCAAAGCTAGAAACCAAGAACTACAGTTTTACACTACAGACTTTGCCTGCGGTTCCTAAAACTCTGATCATTCCATTTTTCTAAAGTCCACAGTTTTTCAGTGGTACCAGACAATGCATCTTTTTTTTTTTTTTAATCACCTGAAAGACAAACCAGAAAGCAGATACCAGATCAGTTTTTATAGGAATTTTTGTTATTGTTTTCACATAAGACAGGAAGTTTTGTTCCTTAGTAGTTGTACTACCTTTGAAATGATGTTTCTGGCAAGATCATGGTTACCAATTGTATGCCAAAAAAAGGAAGACATCTACATTGACCATGGAAAGTAAGTTAATTCAGTAAAGGTATCCTGTGACATTTGATCTGATCATTTTTCTGTATAATTTTAAAGGCACTGCCTTTGTCAATATATATTTTTAAGAGAATCGAGATTCTCAATTCATTTGATCAATCAGTATCTTAAAATTTATATTAAGAATTCATATGAAATTTGTTCACTCTCAGTTCTAGGAGAAAGTTTGAAAAACAATGTCATTCAAAGAATATTTTATTCCAGATTGTGCGAGAATAACTTGCTACATTGACAGACATTAATTATGAATATAATATTTTTTTTAAAGGTTTTTTTTATTTATACAAGAACCGGGGTATAGGCCAGATGCGTGGGAGGGTGAGAGGATTCACCAGAGAAAGATTGGGGAACACAACAGGCAGACTGACAAAATACACTGCTGTGGGGAGCAGCGGATGAGACAGGAGGGGTCTGCTTGCCTTGTGGGTTGCTCTGAGGCCGGCAGGGATCGAACCAGCACTGCAGAGGCTGTGGACAGCTTCACAGCGCTGCGCTCAACTGCCTGTGCCACCAGGGAAGCCCTGAATAAAATATTTCTGATCTACACATCAAAAATATAATCTTGTCTTTGATTTTTTTTTTTTTTTTTTAATTAATGCAGTTCAGTTCCAAAGAAATACTTGTGTCCTGGTAGATTTTTTTTTTTTTTTAATCAGTGGTCTCCTTACTCGAAGTCATCTGCTTCATTCTAAAGTAGTCCTAATTTTGTTCTGTTTCAGTATGACAGGTGTCTGTCTACTCAAGTTGGAAAATCAATTTAAACCAAGAACCCCATACCTGTCAGTGTGTTTTATCCAGTATCAACAGTCCAGAGCACCTGATACTGTCCTGTACTAAATCTGTCACTCCTTTGATGCATCTCCAGATATCTCCTTTTTGATCCACAATTTAGAGGTATTTAGGCAAGGGAAAGGAGGGACCACTTGGTAATAAACTATGGTTCTGATTATTATTATAAACTATAGAATTGAGGACAGTGAATCCCCAGTTAGAATATATATATATATATATATATATATATATATATATATATATATATATATATATATATATAAACATTCCATAAAGATATGGTCATATAGATGATCATATAGATGGTAAGAACATATTATGGAGTATAACAAAACTCTAGCACCTACCAAACCATTCAGGAAACTGTTTTCATCCTAAGTGTAACTTAAAGAAAGAAGCAAACATGTTTGTCATTGACAGGAATATATAAGTAAAGACAGTTTTTGGTGATTCAGTTCATTTCACCATCTCTTTTTATGGATGTTAATATCCTTGGAAATTATTTTGTAATTAAATATTATTAATTAGCATGGTTAATATTCATACAAGGCATTTAAGTTAATTAAGGATATAGAAATTCATTGTAAGTAATGTTACGGAGTATACAATCACTGTCATTAATAAAATGTTGAAGAGATGAGACAGATATGTATAGCATAGCGGAGGAGAGTCCAAAAGATTTTCAGTATTAGCTAAAATTCAAATGAATGAGTCCCTTTTAAAAGCCTAAGTTACTGTAATTCAATTTTATTGAAGCTATGTTTGCATTCTTTCTAACTTAAAGATTTCAAGGACTAATGCTAATTTATCACATGTAAAACTAAATTGGGAAAATCGAATAGTAAGAGCTTTATAAGAATGAACAAATCTTTGTATTCTGTAAAAAAACAGCACATTGAGCATATAGTATAAACAAAATAATGTAAAATATCTCAATTTTGTATTGAGTTTGTACATTTTCTTAAATGTTGAAATATATCTGAATGTTAGATTAAATAAAATTATTGAAATTAAAATTAAAAATGAATGCATCTTATATTGATGAAATGCAAGCATACAATATCAATGTTTCTAGTATAAAATCAAGAGACCACAAATATGAGTGTTAAAAGAATAAACACCACAGTTTGATTTGTCCAAAGATTATTTCACTAAGTTAATTACGTAAGTTATATCTTACACTTCTTCTGTATTATTTTGCTAAAAAATAAAATATTTTAGAAGTTTTAAATTAATGCATTTTTACAATTATTCATTTTAATTTCTTTGTTTCTTCTCTAGCAGTCAGGTATTGTAAACACAGCTAAACTGAAAAGTTATATGAAAGGTTGATCATTTCCTGTACCGAAACTTAAAGGGCCAAAACAAATAAATATAGACTAATGATTGACCTATTTGGGGGGAAATTCATAAATATCTATTATTCTTAGGTAAGTGCTTATCATTCATCATAAATCAATGAAATGATCTTCACATATGTTTAGGCATTGACATTAGTCTTCTAGAACTATCATAACGATATACAAAGCATAGTGACTTAAATAGCAGAAATTTGTTTTCTCATGTATCTGAAGAGTGGAAGTCCAAGATCAGTGTGTTGACAAGAATGGTTTCTCTGAGATTTCTTGTTTGCAGATAGTTACCTTCTAACTATGTGTGGCCTTCTCTCTAGTATGGGCTTTCTAGGTATCTCTTACTGTTCTTATATGGACATCAGATCCCTTGCCGTAAGATCTTTCCATTAGGGCTTCATTTAATATCTTTACCTCATTTCGCCTCTAAATACAGTTACAAATGGGTGATGGTTTCATCCTTTGAATTTTGGGGATACACAATTCAATACACAAATATAAACACCCAAGTGACATGGCTTAATATTTGTAAGACCCTTATTATTAGTTTTATTTTTACTATGTTACCTTTTAAACACAACGATGTGGTGATGTAATTCACATATATTTGAAATATTAATGTGATGACATGAATATATCAGTGAACCCATCACTGTAATCAAGACTGAAAATACATTAACTAACCAATCGTTTCCTAAGGCCCTATGCAAACCCTTTCTCCCTTGCCTAGTAATAACCTATCTGCTTTATGCTACCATAGACTGATTTGTATTTTTCAAACTTTTATTTAAATGGAATTACAAAGTGTATTTTCTTTTTGTATGACTTATTTTACTGAGTACAATTATTTTGAATTCATTCACGTTGTTGTATTCATCAATAATTAATCCCTTCTTATTACTAAGTAGTATTTTATTTTACATGTGCACTTCAGGTTTTTTTTTTTTTCTTTTTTTATTCTTTTAAATTCTTTTTAAAAAAAGATTTATTTATACAAGAACTAAGGTACAGGTCAGATGTGTGGGAGGGTGAGAGGATTCACCAGAGACCTAGTGGGGAACAGTGCAGGCAGACTGACTGAAATACACTGCTAGGGGAGCAGTAGGCAAGACAGGAGAGATCTCCTGTGCCATGTGGGTATCTCCATGACTGACAGGGATTGAACCTGCACTGTAGAGGCTTTGGATAGCTTCACAGTGCTGCGTGCAACCACCTGCGCCACCAGGGAGGACCTTTTTTGCACTTTTGCAAAGTATTTAGTTTCAGTTTTTAGCTACTACATATAAAGATGTGTGTACATATATTTACATGTCTTTTTCTTTTGAATAAATACGTGTGTGTGGATGTGCTATAATATATAGTAGATGAATATTCATCTCTTTAAGAAACTGCCCAACTGTTTTGCAAAGTGACCTTTTGCACTTCTCCTTGGTCTTGTTAAACTTTTTCTTTTCTCATTCTACTGTATATGTAATCATAGCTCACTGTTATTTTATTTTGCATTTGCTTGCATTTCCTGATGATTACTAGTGATATTAAATATTTTTCCCATATGCTTATTTCTCATTCATCTATCTTTTTATGTGGTCTGTATTCAAGACATTTTGCACTATTTTGGTTATGGATTGTTTCCATGTTGGTAATTTTTGAGAGGCCCTAATATATTAGGTTTACAAAATAAGAAAATATTTTTCTCTTTCTTTTCTTTTTGTTTTTTTTTTAGCATATATTTTGAAGAATAGGAGTTTAATATTTGATGAACTCTAATTTATCTTTTCTTTAGGACTGTGATTTCGCTATTAAATCTAGGGAATCTTTTTCTGATACAAGTTCCCATAAGATTTTCTCTAAGTTTTATTCTAGTCTATTGTTATTATTATCATTATTATTATTATTATTATTATTACTTTTAGGTTTTACATTTCAGTCTAATAACCATCCTGGGCTAACACTGATATATGATAAAAGTTATAGATCCCAGATCATTTCTTGTACTTATAGATATCCAATGTTTCCCACACCATTTTTCAAAAGTGCCATTCTTTCTTTACTACATTGCATGTAAACGTCTATCAAAAACTTTACTTATAAAGGGATGGGTATATTTTATCTTGTCTGTTGATATGTCTTTATACCAATGTCTCCCTGTTTTGATTATAAGAGTTTTATAGTAATTCTCAAAATCAGGGACAAGTAGACCTCATTATTGTTTTTCTTTCAAAGTTGTTTTGACCACTCTAGAAAATTATTTTGAATTTTCCATGTGAATTTTATGATCAACTTCCCAATTTCTATACAAAGTAAGCTAGAACTTTAATGATATTGGTTTGATCAATGTTATGTCCTCCAACACATAAACCAGATATTTTTCTTATTTACTGTACTCATCTTTATCATCTCTGCACAGTGTTTTTGTTATCATGTATAGGTCTTTCACATAGTAATTTCGTATTTGTATGCAATTGTTAATGGCACTGTTTTTAAATTTCAATTTCCAATATTTAGTTGCATGAGTATGGATACACGAATGTCATTTGCTTATGGATATTGCATCTTGGAATTTTGCTAAAATCACTCATTGTATTATCTATGTGAGTGTTAATACCCTCTGTAGATCACTTATTCCATTTCCATCTGGTTGTATATAGTAAATAATACTGTACTGTATATTTTATAGTAGCTAAAGATTTAACTATTCTAAAAGATCAAAGAGGGTAGATTTTAAGTCTAAAGAGTAGATTTTAATAGCCCTTATCAGAGGAAAAAATGTACCTATGCTAGGTAACATATGCCAAGTTAATTTATTGATGTAATAATTTCACAATATATACTTATATCAAATAATTGTTATATGTCTTAGGCTGATACAATGCTATATGTCAATTATATCTCCATTTAATGAAATAAGGAGTCTAAGGACTTTTCTAACTTAGAGACACAAAAAATCTAGTGGTCACAGAAAACCTACCCAAGGATCAAAGCAAAACAAGCCTACAAGGAAAACAAAGGTAAAACAACTATAAAATGAATTTATGACAAAGCAAACCAACAGCTAGCCATGTGTATGCTTTGGCTTGGACAGCTTCTTCCAACATGTGGTAGACACTGATATATGGTATCTATAATATGGTATTCTTGTTCTATTTTCTGAAGATGTGCTAGGCTCTCACTAGAGATTTCATGGAATCCTGAAGGCATGCAGCCCGGAATAAAGGTAGGAAGACTAGAGGGAAAGATAGCTACTAAAATAATTAATCCAAAAGACCATGAACTAGAAATAATTACAAAACATATTCACAGAAAGAAGATATCTATTACCTAACTTGAGACTCACCCTGAGAGACCAGGACTGAGCACAAGAGATTTGTAAGTGAAATTTTTGACAACAGAACTCTCAGTTCATAAGTTTTTCAGAGCTTCTAAGCTTGATCTCCTTTAATTGAACAGGTGAAGTTTTTATTCTCTTGTAATAAAATACTATGAAACAGAATAATATCACTTGAGATGATAGGATTTCTGAAGTCTTTTAGAAATATTGATGTTTGGGAAGTAGAAAATAAAGATAGGAAAAAAATATGAGTTGATGTTATATGGAGAAATTCAAACTTTGTAGGTTTAATCAAATTTAGGTAGCCATCATAAACAAACAATTTAAGAAGTTTAGGGGAATATATTTGATAATAATAAACCAGAACAAGAAAAACTTAGAAAACTGGTTCAGACTGATTAAAGTTCTAGTTTGTACCATTACATCAGCTAACTAGCTGTCAATCCAGGAATAATACCCACCCATAATTTGATAATGTTCTCTAAAAACTTACCTTGAATATGCATGTCTATTTTCTCAATTTTTCATTTTATTTTGCTCTGAAAACTATAGGAAATCATGTAGTCAAAAGTTGTAATTTTTTTGTCAAATCATGACACTTGAAATGTGTGATAAGACTTTGAATATAGTTCAACCTCAAAGCTGGACATCTTTTATCATTGTATCTAGCATGGAATGGACAAACTACTCCAGTGTCTGTAAATTTTAAGTAAAGAAATATAAGAAAAGATGGGGCAACATGCATTTAAGATAAAAGGCACTGGCTACAGCTATAACTAAATATGCAAAGGTGCAATTATAAAATACCTAGATTTAAAATCTAGAAAGTAAATTCCTTAAATAAATTATTTAATGTTAAGGAAAAGTCATGTTCTTAGTTATCTTTAGTTGGTGAATAAAAATAAGCCCACAGAAAAATTTAAAAAATTTACAGACACTGGGCCTCCCCAGTGGTGCAGCAGTTTGAGTGCAGTGCTGTGAAGCTGTGTGCAGCCTCTGCCGTGCAGTTCGATTCCAGGACAGCCAGGGAGATTCCCACATGGTGCAGCAGACCTCTCCTGTTGTGTCCACTGCTCCCCTCAGCAGTGTATTTCAGTCCTTCTGCCTGTTCTGCTCCCCTTTGTCGCTGGTGAATTCGCTCAACCTCCTGTGCATCTGGCTTGTACCCCAGCTCTTATATAAAAATAAAAATAAATAAATATAAAAAAATACAGACACTGAAAAAAATATATATATTTTCAAACTAAAAATGAAAATACCCACTCTCATTTTTCCAGAATTATTTCTTCATTCTTTTCAGAATGAGAAGAAAAATGGCATTTATGAAATTTTACATGTGCTTTTGCATATGATGATTTCACATAAACAAAACATGTGTTTTACTCACCCAGTGGCCATTCACTTTTTTTCACTACTTTATTTTCTCTCGAGGTAAAACACCTCCGCACAACACAGATGGTGCTGAGAATGACCTATTCACATTTCTCCCAGATCTATTAGGGTAACCCTAGCCTAATCTAATCAGCAGTTTCCATCCCCTGAGCCATAATGGTTGAGGCAAGTGTCAGACTCAACCCCGGTCAATAATTGCAAAGCCGTACTTGGAAAAATATTTGCTAATGTTTTTATGCACCAGGCAGTCTTTCAACCAGTTTGTATACATTAACCTATCCTTAAAAAAATCCTAGGTGGTAGAGATCAGTAGTATCAGCCCCTTTTTGCAGATGAAGAAAGTAAGCCATATTTTGAAGCCAAATGCATGCTTAAGGCCAGAGGTGAGGTCTGAACCTAGGCAAATAAACTCTCTAATATAATACTTAAAAACTAATAGTTAAACAGTTAAAGATAAATAACTCTCTTCTTCATGCATATGAAAGTTATGATAAAAACCTAGAGATGCTAGGAGCTATGGTATGCAGCTTGAGAATAAAGTCAATACAGCAGGAACCAAAAGAGAGTGACGCAGAGAGGAATATTTATTCCAAGTTCATTGCATTGATATAATATGATTATATCCATTCATATAAGATGTTAGATGTAATTCTTAAATTCGGATAGTGAACCAATAAATTCACTCTCCTTACTTCATTTTGTCAGTTTAAATTGGAATTTGCACTTGAAACCAGAGTTTTGTTTTATTTTTGTTTTTAATTTATATTGTTGTTTATTGAGGTAATGTTAGTTTCTAACACTGTCTATTATATAAGGGTGTAGGTTCACGCATCTTCAGATGTATGTCACCAAGCCAGAGTTTTGACTAATACACCCAAGTAAAATATCCCCTCAGTTCTAGAATACTCTGTTTCAGTATTGTTATTTCTGGTGAGCCACTATTTTGCAGAATAGTTAAGTCAAAATTTCTCTTGTATCCTTCTATTTATTCTTTATCTCCGTACATGTTTCTTGTGTCATCAGCAAATATCCCCTTGTGAAAATTAAAGCCCTCTTCTCAACTGTGTAGCACAGAACAGACTTTATTATTGTTTTCTAATTTGGAAGACAGACTTTCTGTTTAGTGTTGTTTACAGTGAGCTTTTCATCTTCCACTCTCCAGAACAGATCCAAAACTTCTATGAGACATGGAAAGGGATTTTTTTCCCAACATTAACTACTACTCAGTACAGAAAATGTTATAATTTTAATAAAGGAGTATATGAACAGGATGTGATTTTTCTCCCCATTGGACAATTTTAAAATAGGGAAATATCTTTGAGAATGTCATTAAAAGCACATATCCCAAATATAGAAGAATTTATTTTAATTATCTTGATATTTATTATCAGTAATCAGATCCAGAGTGATATTCAAAATTTTTAGTGACATCTAGTTTCAACCATAACTTACCATGACCCATTGGCAGTATTCATCAGGGACGCCAAAGTTCTGTTCTTTATGTAGGATATGATGCAAATGGTACTTGTCTATATACACTAATGGCCTTTTGAGAATTGTTTTTAGGTACTGCATCTTATAAATTTGCAAGAATTAATTAAAGCAAAGAGACTGTTAGAAGTTAAACGGTATTATACCAATACCTAGCTAATAAATTATCTATTTAGATATTTTCCAGATATAGTGATTAAACAACTAGATTTGTACATAAAATGTAGCTTCAAATTTTGAAATTGTTTCTTATTAGTTGTTGCATAGGATATTATTAGGATTTGTGTTCCATGGATTTTTAAATGTTGGAGAACCAAGACATTTAACCCTTTTTTTAACTTCAATAAATCTTTTAATATTAAAGCAGGCAGTTCCTGGAAGCCTTTAAATCTTGCCTGCAAGCAGTACAGCTTTGAATCTTATCAAAGGATCAGAAATTCTGGTAAGTTAGTTGGTTCTTTTAAGTCCAGGAAGTGCCATGGTCTCTGGCCAGTATTCCAGGAATGATGACATATATGCAGCAGTTCTGAGAACCTACAGAGATGTGGGCACTTTTCTCCCCTCTATAACTGACATATAACTTAATTTCCTAATGCTCAGTCTATTAGGCTGATGTGTCTTAGACCTTTTGCTTGGGTCTTTAAAACTGAATTTGACAAATCATTTCATGTTATAAAAATAAGGAAAATAGTCCATGACAGAGAAATAACTGATAAGTCTTTTAAACTTCTCATTCCATATGGATTTAAAGCTGGCCTAATTTAACATTCATAGTAGATTTTTTTTTTCAAATGAGAGTGCAAATTTTTTTAGGATCATTATTTAGACAGTTTGTAGCATTTCATAATTTAATATTATCTGCTTTGAGCTGGAAGGGGTAAAGTATCCAAGCAATTGAATAATGGATATAAATGTATTTTGTACTTTAATTAATAGATTTATTTGAATTTCAAACACTTTCCTAATCTATAAAGAAGTGTGGGTGAGAGGGAAAGAATGTGAGCGAGAATACTCTCGCTCTGAACTAAAAGGAAATAATGAAAGGATTATTAGTACTCTTATTATTAGTATTCTTATTCCTGTAATGGAAATACCTACTTACTAGCACACAAATGGGCACATTTGCTGTAGAGGACAGCAAATTATTGAAGTTAAAAAAAGGGTTAAATGTCTTGGTTCTCCAACATTTAAAAATCCATGGAACACAAATCCTAATAATATCCTATGCAACAACTAATAAGAAACAATTTCAAAAAATAAAATTTATTTTATTTATTTATTTATTTTCCATCATCATGTCCTTTAAATTTTCTTTGATAGAAGACCTGAAGACCTGCTACAATGAACATTTAAATCAAGTTTATGGTCAAAAACATATCTCTATGTATCATCTTTCCTTTTGCTAACTGGTAGTTTCAGGACATTAACAATTTATACAATTGATTATTTGGTATTTGCATGCAAACAGGTACATTTTTCCTAGTTAATACACCATCAGGCCAGGTTTGATTTTTCTCATCATTTTATATCCTGTGTCTTAGTAAGCCTAGCACATAATAGAATATTATAAATTATTTTGAATAAATGACTGGTATTAGATACAAAAGTGGGATGAGAAATAAAATTAAAAGCCCATTGCCTTTAAATAAATACAGCTCTCTTTTAAAGATAGGGACTTGAGGATAGGGAATAGTCTTTTGCATAAATTTCCCTGCTGGAACTTATTATTATTGCACACTTAAATATCTGAGATATGCAAACTCTGAAAGTTATATTAATGAAAGTGAACAGTGAAGATATCAAAATTAGTACAATAAAGTTAAGATCCTTAAAGATGTGGATTTTTACCTATAACCTATTTTACTATACTTTTCAGCAACATTCTCTGCACACAGATAAACACTGGAAGTAGAAGTAAACATCTAATATTCATGGAGCTTCATACTAACTTAAATATAAAGCATATGTCCAGATATATGTGTGTGGATATATGTATATACATATACATTTTTGTATCTTAATGGATTCTTACATAATTTGTTGAGAACATCCATAGACCAAATTATCTCAACTTTATCAGTAATAATGAATTTAGTCTATTCTCCATTATCTGAACAAATCGCACACAGTAGTAATGAATCATGCAAATATAATTCAGAAACTATTTCTATTTGTATGTGGGAAGTATTATGTGATGTTTTAGAGTAGTTTTCCCTCCTTAATTATATTTTGTTTAGGGTAATTAGTTTGCATTCCCTAAGCACACATCAACTGACAGTGAGGGAAATATGGACCCAGAGTGTTCTGGGAAAACAATTTAAAACATTGCAGCTAAACCACATGCAGATACTCAGCACTTGTATCTGACCTGAGAAAATTCCTGTGAGTATAGTACTATCTGGAATATTATTCAGTCTTGGTGATCAAGTCATGTCCCTCAAAAATAACTGCATATGTTTCTAATTTAACTCAGTTAATCTGTTCCCATCATACCAATTTTATGAAGGAGATTCATTAAACTATGTAGCTTAATGAAGGAAACTTCAGAGAAAATAGAAGTTCAGTTTGGTAGTTCTATTAAATCTCTTCTCAAGATAGATAATTGCTTTAGAAGTTATGTTAATGTAGTTTTCCCTATGATAATATGTGTGTCATTTTAAAGTTTCTTTCATTTCACTCTTTGAAGTTGTCACTGACAACTCATTCTTTTACAGACATGATATATAAAATGATACCTGGAGCACTCTTGTTGCTTATTGTTTATTATATTTTAGATACTAGAAGGAAATAAATTCTAAGGGCAGCCACATTATGCAGCTAAAATACAACTGTCCTCTACAGCAAATGTGCCCATTTGTGTGCTAGTAAGTAGGTATTTCCATTACAGGAATAAGAATACTAATAATAAGAGTACTAATAATCCTTTCATTATTTCCTTTTAATTCAGAGCGAGAGTATTCTCGCTCACATTCTTTCCCTCTCACCCACACTTCTTTATAGATTAGGAAAGTGTTTGAAATTCACTCATACGTTACTTTGATTTAGAGTATTAAAATACATATTGACAATTCTTGTATTTTAATGTTAAAATTCCTAATTTGACCCTTAAGGCTAAAAAAGGTAGAAGCAAATATATATAGCTTGGATTTGTGAAGTGTGGTTTAACTTTAGTTTTCATATAACCAAGACATGATAGTAAATATAAAATATCTCATATATTTTAAAGATGTATTTATTTATGCATACAAGAACTGGGGTGTAGGCCACAGGTGGGGGCGTGAGAGGATTCACCAGAGACAGAGTAGGGAGCAGAACAGGTAAATTGATTGAGATACACTGCTGAGGGGAGCAGCAGGCGACACAGGAGAGGTTTGCTGCGCCATGTGGGGCACCTCCCTGTCTGGGGATCAAACTCGTGCTTCATAGTGCTGAAACTTAACCTCTTGTGCCACTAGGGAGGCCATAAAATAATCATATATTATAGAGTGTGAATATGAACATATGAATCACAGATCCTGGTCCATGGTAGATTAATAATTTTTCCCACTTTTGCCATTTTTTTTTAAGATTTGTTTATTTATTTATACAAGCACTTGGTACAGTCAGAAGCGCGGGAGGGTGAGAGAATTCACCAGAGCCAGAGCGGGGTGAAGAGGCAGAAGGACCGGAGTACACTGCTGAGGGGAGCAGCGGGCGGCAAGAGAGGTCTGCGCGCCATGCGGGACCCTCGCCTGGCAGCCGCGAATCAAACACATACTGCAGAGGCTCCTGGCAGCTTCGCAGCCCAGTGCTCAACTGCTGTGCCACAGGGGCGGCCCTTTTGTTAGTTTTTTTTTTTTTTTTTTTTTTTTTTTTTTAATAGAGGCATGCTTTATTTATTTGTTTGCTGGTTTGTTTGTTTGTTTTGTTTATACATGCACTGGGTACAGTCAGAAGTCCGGGAGGGAGGGTGAGAGAATTCACCAGAGCCAGAGCGGGGAGCAGAGCAGGCAGAAGGACCGAAATGCACTGTTGAGGGGAGCAGCGGGCGGCAGGAGAGGTCTGCACGCCATGTGGGACCCTCCTCCGGTGGCCGGGGAGCAGCCGGGGATCGAACCGGCGCTGCAGAGACCGCGCGCAGTTTCGCAACCCAGCGCTCAACCGCTGCGCCACCGGGGAGGCCCCCTTTTGTTAGTTTTTAATGGTGATTTTCCGTATGATGTCAATCTGATTTCTTAAAGATAATGACCTGTATTTTACCTTTTCCTGTTTACAAACTACTGTGTACTTTATTTATAAATCACCTCTTTGTTTTCTTTTCAATTTAATTAATTTATGCCAGGCCTAGTGAACTCCCAAGGGACAGACAAATAAAGCTCCAGAGAGAAGTTCAATTTAACCTGAATTGCAAAGAGCTATTATAAATTAATCAAGTATAGGCCAGTGGGAAGAGAAGTGATACTGGTAAGGAATGTGAAATACAAATGCACGCATGAAAGAGAGGTAGAATATGAAGACACACAGAAAAAGGGAGAGAGAAAGAAAAGGAGGGAGGGAAAGAGAAAGAGACATTTGGAAAAACTTCAAATGGTTTAATATGGTTCAGGCACAGCACTCAAGGTGGGAATTGTCAAGAAAATCATACTGAACAAGAAAGCACAGATCACCTAGTGAAGGGTCTTCTAAGGAGGTTGGATTTTATCTTTAGGTTTTATCGTTAGGTTGGAGATTGGATAAGGTGGTTGGATTTTATCTTTGGGGAAATGACATCACATACTTTTAAAGGGTAAATATATAACCAGATTGCATTTTTAAAAAAATGACTTTGATAGAATGTGGAGAATCATCCATCCTGGTAAAAACCTGAAGTTGGGGAAACTGGCTTCAGTCTGTGGCTCCATTCCAGAGAGTGAAATGAGGAAGATAGTATAGATGAGGAGAGGAGGATAATTTAGAATGTATTAAGAGTATAGAACTAGCAAGGCAAGGTGACTGGATAGGTGTTGGGTAAAGAAATCAGAGTTTCCTCTTAGTGTCTTCCATGGGTTTTCAGTGGATTCTAGCACTAGTTACTGAGATAGGAAATAACAAGAGTGAAACAAGATTGTGTCTGTCTGTGATATGTGGTCAGTGTGTGTGTGTGTGTGTCTTTTATTGGGGAGGATATGATGTAATCTATTGTAAGTCACTGAAGTTAAAATATTCAAGGCATCTAGTTGGAGCTGTATAGTAACCAATTAGGAATGTAGGTGTGATTCTTAGAGGAGATACCCAAGACTGAAATTTTAAAAACAGCAAGAACCATCAGTGGTTGATCCACGAAAACTGATGAAATTAAGCATCTGTCATTCATTAACCATTAATGCAGCACATATATAGAAAGTCTATAAGTGACTGTCATGGTGTAATAGGAGTATAAGTTATGAATGGCTTTGATGCAAGCATTTGCAGAGAAGCAAAAGATGTAAGTGAGCATTTATGAGGATATCTATTATCAAGCAGGCAGAGCACTGCTTACTTTAAAACTATTCCTCCTTTAATTTTCAATAATCATACCATCCGCATTTACCAAAAGACAAATTTAAGATTAATTAATATTTACCTATCGTTATATGCCTAGTAAGTCTCTATATCTTAGTGTCTTTGGCATGTGATTTGAATCTTATTAGAATATCTTTTTTTTAAATATTTATTTATTTGTTTTTATTTATACAAGAACCAGGGTACAGGCCAGATGTGCGGGAGGGTGAGAAGCTTCACCAGAGACAGAGCAGGGAACAGAACAGGCAGACTGATGAAACAATTGCTGAGGGGAGCAGAGGACTAGGCAGGAGAGGTCTGCCGCACCATGTGGGACCCTCACCGGCTGGCCAGGATTGAACTGGGGCTGTAGAAGCTGCAGAAAGCTTCTCAGTGTGGCACTCAACTGCCTGCACCACCAGGGAGGCCCATTATTATTAGAATATCTCTTTGACAGGGTTTTTTGTAGTTATGAAAAGTAAAACATTGTTGTTAATATATCAAAAGACATGTAACATTTTGAAAAAAGAGATATTTCAGGTAGCTATAAAAACTGTTTTATGATTAAATACATTTAGTTTGGAAATAACAAGGGGAGAATCTGGAAAGAATAATTTTAAATAAGGATTATCTGTCTCAAGAGGTGCTTTGCATTGTACCTGTGGTGTCAGTGACGTTTCAGCATCACCTCATTCTAGTTAGACATTCTCGGTCAGTTTCAAAGTGGATGTTATGGGGGCCTCCCTGGTGGTGAATGGGGTTAAGTCGCAGCACTCTCAAGCTATCAGCAGTCATTTCAGCACAAGTTTGATCACCTAGATCCACCTGTTCTGCTCCCTGCTGTGTCTGCAGTGTATCCTCCCCCCCCCCCCCCCCCCCCCCCCGCACCTCAGGCTAATACCCCAGTTCTGTATACATAAATACATGACTCTTTAAAAAATAACAAAGTGGATGTAACAAAGAGCAATAATAACAAAACAAGTAACAAGTCATAAACAAATGCTTTTGAAAAATACTAGTGGCAAAAATCTCATGAGGGTATATTTTTTTTAATTTCACAGAACTTGTGCAATGACTTCTGTTATCCAACGTGGCATTATTTTTAATTGTGGAAGAAGAAAAATGTATTCTATTTTAATAGCACATTTAATTTTAAAAGTTTTGTAAACAATTTTTATTTTTTACAGGTCTTAAAAAATATTTTGTATATTTGTATATTTCAAATAATATACCCGTTATCAAAAGAAAACAATGGATTTCTAACCACTAAATATCAATTACCTTATAAGTCCAATATTTTGATTTCCAAAACCCTTATATATATAAACATACATACATACACATATATACACATATGTATATGTGTATTTGCATATGCACATATACAAACACACACACACAGATATATATATATCATTTCAAACAAATGCCACTCTGTTGGATACAGTTTTATAAGAGGGACTAGTGTGTAAAAATTTACATACCTTTTAGTTCAATATAAATTTTCCAAGTAGTTTTCTACTGAGGTTGGAAAAAATAATTCTTTGGAAACATTGCAAGGAAGTGCTTGTTTACCTAAGTCGTTTCAAATATGTAGTAACTATTTAATATTTACTAGTATGCATTGTGAAAGTGATATTTATAAGCATATTTTACATTATAATGTAAACATGAAGGCAAGTGACATTTAATGTTTAGTAAGCATCTGCATTCGCCCAAGTTAGGGTACAAGGAAATCATCCCATACCTTCTGGGTCCTTCTAGGTTGGAAAATAATCAAATTAGTATCAGACAGATTGATTAGAGGAAAAAAATATACAGACATTTAAAAACACATGTGTAGCTCCTGTGTATATGGGAAAGATCCAGCTTAAGTGAATAACTCACCCACATAGCTTTAATTGCAGCTTAAATAGCTAGGACAAGTTGGGGAAGAGACGGGAAATCATTTATGATGTTTACTGGGGAATACAAAGGTTCCTCTTTTTTTACATTAGAAGAGATAAAGAGAATTATGTTTCCTTGTGGGGGACACTTGCAGAGAAAATTAAATATAAATATGAAAAGCAACTTCTATGCAGGCTCCAGATACTCTACCATGACCTGTTGCCAAAGACATATGTTTAGGGTGATAGATTTTTGTCCCCATGTAGTCCCAACTTTGTAACATATCAAAAAGTTCCAAAGAACTCAGAAATTGAGTTTTTTTGGTTATTTCATAGACTCATTCTCTGTTCTGAGACTGTAATAGTCTAATTAAAGTTGTGTCTAATTTCTAGGGTATTTATTGTAGGCTATGTTATTCTTCAATATGCTTTTATATTAAGGAGGTTTTCAATATAACATGGAAACTAATACTCATATATGTTAGAATAAATGTCCCTGTTACCTACTATTAAAACTGCTAGGACCTAGACTAGAACCTTTTCAAACACATCAAAGAAAAATGGTCTTTGTCAGTGTCCCTCAGGGTTGATGAAGTAATGTCTTTGTCTTATTTCAGTCATCTGAAGGCTAAGAATAGTTCTCTGAATGACAAGAGCAAACACTTCATCCAATCCTGTGATTTTTCATATGAAGAACACAAAAGATAGATCTGTAGGAATGGTGCATAAGAAAAAAGAGAGATAGATTGAGTTCATTGAGATATCTTATTTTCATTTTACTGTTCACTGAACCTAATCAGTTTTTTTTTTTTCAAACTCTCTTTATATCTGAGGTTTTGAATTTTTTTGCAAAAACAAGTTTTTGAAACTTAAAACAGTCACTTAGTGACCATTATAACTTTAAGGATATCTTTGATATTATTGACCCAATTAGTGATGATTTTTATAAAAGCAATGCCATAATTGTTGTCAAGACATGACTTTAAGTCTAATTTCTGTACTTTAAAAAAATTCCCTAAGGCTAGCCAGAATAATTTTCTACATTTCTTTCCTGTAGTTTTCTTTTCCTACTAAGAATTTAGCTAGTGAGTTCCCTTAATTTTTCATAGGTCCAAGAAGTTATTTAGAACTTTTCCAATTTAATAGCAAATCAGCCAAACAGTAAGCATTTTTTAACCACTGAAAATCCAAAGTAGTTAACCCTAAGTGTAAAACACAACAGAAGAAAGACTCAATACACATTAACAGATTTCAGCTAAATCTTGACTTTTTTGGAGCAGAACCTATAACCTAGCTGGGAAATGCCACAAGGTAGGGGGAGGTTTTGGTTTACAGTGTACCTCTCAAGCACAGACATTTCCTTGCTGCTGGTGGTCGCTAATATATATCAGTCCATGATCAAATTGTATCTCATGTGAGACACTTACTGAGATAGCAAGCACTCTAATAACCTGTAAGTGCTTAGCCCAAGACTGCTAAAGTTTGCAACTCTTGGCTACCAAGATTTCTTCAGCAATAGCTATTAATTCAATGTATGTTTTTCTGGTCACACAAAAGACATACTATTAAGCCAAAAGTTCCTTTGTATAAACCTTAAGACTGAAAAAAAATGCATGGAGTTGAGGGCCTGGGGAGGGGAGCGCGGGGACAGCAAAACAAGAAACCCAAATTTCCTATCCATAAAGTAGTTCAGGACAATACCTCAAAGCAGAAGTCCATTATCTAACATCAAATAAGAAATAGAACAACTTACTATAAAAGAACACACAGTGTATACCATGAACAAATCATGAAACACAGATTTTGAACCAACATCTCATGTCTCTTAATGATTCTCCCCTACATGACATCTTTGTTCCATCCCTTTCCCAAAAGCATCCTCACTCAGGATGTAAGGGGTGGAGTTCAGATCACAACACTGTGCCCAGGATTTCATCTAGACTGCAGAGTGTAGAGTTCAGTCCCACACTATGCTGTTCCTCCCCACATTCTGGGGTTGAATCAGCATTGTTTGCTCTCAGTTCTGAAGGCAGTGCTGGCAGCTCCCAGAGAAAAGGGTTACTCCAAGAAAAGGATATTCCTTTTAGTGGATTAATTTGTGGCTATTTTATTGAATTATCTTCTTATTTATAAAATTTTTAAATGATTATCAGGTTTTCTAAGTATAAAATAAAATTGTCTGAAAACAATTAGAATTTTATTGGTTCATATCCAATTTTAACCTATTATTTTGTTCTTTCAAATTGCATTGAATTTTACCATCAGAAAAATGTTAGAGAGCAGTAGTAATAGATACCTCTTAATTTGGTAATGTGTATTCTTCTACAGATAGATGTAAGAATAGTTCTCATAATAAATTTTAATATCTGACTAGAAAAATTCTTCCTTAGTAAGCTTTTCAAATGATTTCTTTTTAAATTTCTTAATATATATTTATCACACTGAGCTTTAAAATAAATATTTGGTCCCCTTTCAAAACACTTTTTTTTTGAACCTATAATTTAGAATAGATTTCATTATGAATATTGTAATTCTTGCATACACTATAGTTATAGACATATTTTAGTATATTCTACTTGTTAATATATTTGAAGGATTTAAGAGAATCAACTATACTAAATTTGTAAATATGGCTTAAATTGTTTAAGAATATTTTATTAATAATATGTATCCATGCATGTTTAAATAAACTTGTTAAATTTATTAAATATGCATGTAATGAATTCCTTTTCAAAACACTTTGGGAAATTTTATTATAATTGCATTATATGGTTGTATTTCCTTGTAAAACATTAACACTATTGTATTAAGACTCTGCCTTTTCTTGATAGTCCATTTATTTCTAGTTATTCAGTGCAACTCTAGAGGTGTGTGTGTATGTATTCATGGTTGTCACTTATTTTGCTTTTAATCTAAAAATTATTTAAAACTATTATTTGTTATAGTTGAAGTACCACTGAAATACTCTTTTATTTTCATTTGTACTTTTGATTAAGATATAACAAAAGTATAAGTTTGGATGTCTTATTGACTCATCTATTGCAAATATCTGTTTAGAATTATTTATAAATATTTTAATCTTTTTTAATGTTTATAATAATTTGTAGGCACTTAATGAACTAATTTGGTGTAATAGAACCCTGTTGGTATGTAATGATAGCAAGTATCCCTGTTAATTCCTGATTTTAATAGGGGCGGGTTTTGTTTGTAGCTATGTAATCTCTGCTATTATACTTGGTAAAATAATTTTTGTCATGTTTAGGTAAGTTTCTTCTCGCCCTGTTTTAATTTATTTCCCCCCTCAAATATGTTACGAATAAAAGAAATAATTTATTGTTCTCGTGGACCTTACATCTCAATAGAAAATGATACAGATAGGTAACAGATTAGTAATATAACAACAACAGTGACAAAATACTACAGCGATATGTGGTGTGAAAGAATGTGATAATTGTTTTGAGAAAAAAATCATTCCCTGTAAGGGAATGAAGTGGTTTTGAATGAATAGTTTAAGTAGTTAGGTATTTAGGCATTTAGTATTTAGGTTTAAACAAGGCCTCAGGGAAGACCTCTGAGTTAAGACCTGAAGGAAATGAAGGAATAAGCCAAATAACTCTTAAGAAGAACAATCCAAACATAAGAATAAAGGCTAAGGTTCTGAAACTAGGGGAAAAAAAAAAAAAGCAAATTTATTTATTTATTTTTAGGAATCATAAGGGAGCCTAGTTTGATTAGAGCAGAGTAAATGAGAGAAAGAATAGATTGAGTTCACAAAAAATAAATTGGGGGCACAGATCACATAGGACCTCATTGGAATGTGTAGGGAGGGGGGATAAGGAAGAGGGCAGGGTGATAAAAAGATGAAAGATCTAAGGGACTGCTTGGGTGAGTTACTAGAGAAAGTGAGTTAGAAAAATGGAGACTATGTTCACAGAATGGGATCCTGGTTGAGATTGGGAGTGTTCGGGGTGGTATGGCCATAGACAAAGAACAAAGATGTAAGGAAGCACAATGGTATGTGGTGGTGGAATATGGGTGAGTTGGTGGTTGGTGCCCTATCTTGGTAATATATGATAGGGGTAACCTAGTATTACTTCAGTTAAAAAAAATAAATTAATTAAAAAAATGGAATACTCGAAATTGAAATTATAGAGAAATCATATTTTGATAACTACAAGGTACAGAGTATAACCATGAAAGTGGTTGGTTAAGGTGTAGAGGAGAATATGATCATTTGAGCAGAAGAGACCAAGGAGCCAGGGGTAGTTTTTGAGAACTGGTAAAGAAGGAATCAAATTTTCAAGAAGTTCCAGATCTGAGTTAGGAAAAAAAATGCAACAAAAGTAATGGACAATGACATAAAAGAACAAGAGATGAAAGGTGGGTACCTTAGGGATTAAGGAGGAAGAACAATCTGGAAACTACAATGAGTTTTAAAACCTAGACACAAATGGGAAGGGAAAAAAGTTGGGGTATGGGTAGAAAACAACTCTCACGGGAGAAGTTTCAGGCAAAATAGTATTCTCATGAGAAAGATAAGTTTGAGGCAGAACAAAAATACTGAACAGAATGTTTAAAAGAAGTTAGCAATACAAAGAATTTTACTGATGGCACATCATGTGTTAAGAGGCTCAGTAGAGGAGTTTCATGAGTTTGCAGGGATATAGATAGAACAATGAAATGAACCGAATCTTCTATGAGCTTAGAGCTTTGGGCTGTGTTACTTGAACTTGTAATAAATATGTGACCAAAACAGCAAAGTACATAAAGCAGATACACACACACACACATATGTCTCAATATTTTGCAATTCCTTTTTTCTTTTTTTCCCTTCATACATTTGAAAGGGATTTACTTATTAAATAGAAATATATCGCATGTTGGGAACATAGTTTCTCCCAGCACAGGGTACAATATCACTGAGTTGTTACACTGCAGCCAGTGCCTAATTTAACATATCAAATAAAATAGTGTGTGCTTCCGGGCTTCCTTGCCCCTCCCGGGCCTGGTTTCATGGCCTGGGAGTTCCACTTTATTTCTGTGCCTTTTCTCCTCAATAAACTTTTTCTTTCTCAAAAAAAAAATAATAATAATAAAATAAAATAGTGTGTGCTTCCAAGGTGAAAGGATATCTCAGTGGAAGAATAGACATGTTAAAGGGTGATTCTGGTTGCAGAATGAAAGAATGTCAACAAAATATAAGAAATAAATCAAGGATAAGCTAATGTTGGTAATATAAGCCAAGAGTTTTGAAATATACTTCCTTTATTCTCCTTCTTTATTCTTTCTACCTTAGACTTTTCCAGCAATCTAGGATAACCTATCCATGTCTACACTTACCTCTCCTTGTTAGCCATATACACACAGCTGTGGCTGTCCCGGTGCACTTCCTCTATCCATAACATTCTCAAAGAAGAGAAACGAGAAATGAGACATGAAATTTAAACCCTGGACAGGTGTTACTAACATTTTGCTGTTTTAAAGGGCTTATAATAGCAAGTTTTCTAATAATACAATTGAAGGTTTTATCCTTTTTCCAAATATTAAGATAATTCTTTTTATTTCTCCCCCCAAAAAAATATTCACTGCAATGTTGTATAGGGCACCTCATCCCCTAGATATTTTAGTTAAACTCCCTTCTTTTTTTTTTAAGATTTATTTATTTTTATTTTATACAAGCATTGGGTACAGTCAGAAGTGTGGGAGGGTGAGAGAATTCACCAGTCAGAGTGGAGAGCAGAGCAGGCCGACTGACGAAGTACATTGCTGAGGGGAGCAGCGGGTGGCAGGAGAGGTCTGCGCACCATGTGGGACCCTCCTCCAGTGGCCGGGGAGCAGCCGGGAATTGAACCAGCACTGCAGAGGCTGTGGGCAGCTTCGCGACCCAGCGCTCAACCGTTGCGCCACCGGGGAGGCCCTAAACTCCCTTCTTTGACTGTTATTTAAAAATGTCTCCCTTTTCCTTTCTGTATTCTTGATTTAGTTATTTTCTAAAGAATATATTAGCTGATTGAGACAATAATCACTGGATTGACAATCAGGAAAGGGGAAAGCAAAAGTTTAGTAATTCAGAAAGCAAATGTTGCTGAATTTGTAGTCTTACTGTACACATGCCTATAGTCCATCTACCCCACTCTTTGCAAGATATGTTGCAGCAATGAAAATAGAAACAATCATACTTTTTAAACTTTTAAATGCATGCCCTTCAACATTGAACATCATTATAAAACTTTACATTTAATATTAGTAGTAAACATTTTATTATTAAAAGTGCTTTTAATTGCCCTTCAAACTACTGAAAAATCTGACTTGATATATGTTGACTATGGTCATTATTTTGTGTCTTTGAATTTTTTTTCAAGTCTTCTTTCCTGCCCTGTTTATTTTTCACAATCTCTTCAATTATGTACACTGAATGGCTTCTCAATCTAAATAATATAAAGTTTAGGTAAACTGGGAAGCTTAGATAAGCTAAAAAGAGATAGAATAGGAGAGTGAGATCATAAGGTAAAGTTTTAATGCAATGAAAGAAAGACCTTGAAACTATAAAGCCCAGCATAAAAATGAAAGACAAGTGGAATCTCACAGAACAGCTCCATAAATAGAAATTAACATGGCTATATAGCTAAAATGATAAAGGATATGTTCTATCTTATATTTGTTTGAGTGTACTAAAAGTATAACTTTTGTGAGCAATGTACACTGTGATATCTACAAATCACAAAACAAAGGAGTTTAGTGAAATAAAGGGTGTGTTGCAGTCAGTTGTTAAACTTTATAAAATTGTCCTTGAATTTTATATACCTGAAGAGGAAGCAGAGAAGCCTTCCGCTATAATACTTTTCCCTGGTAAAGAGGATGAAGGAAAGAAAGGAAAGGACTAAAGAAAATGTTAGCAAAAGAGGCATTTGTAAATTCCTGACGATGACCTTAGTGATGAAACTTACATAAGCAATGTATACAATTTCTAAATTTGGCAAGATCACCAAATGCTGTTTTCAATACAAATTTTAGCCCTTTCTTTGTCATTACTTTTAATTATGTTTTCTTTATATATCTTATGAAAATCCTCTTGATTTTTCAAGAAGATTCAGACTTTAAATGGAAAAATTAATAAAAATTGTCTTTCTGAAACAAGGTTAGAAGTTATTGCATCACTTTTGGAATTACAACAATAGACACTTGCAACAGAAAGCCTATCAAATCTCTAGGAAATGTATCTATTTTTAATTCAAAATTTCCCTTGCCTGTTATTTCAAGTGGAAAAGCATTTAAGGGACTAGGGAAGAATGAACAAACAACCAACAGAAACAAAAAAGCAGTTTAAATGAATGAATGCTAGAAAATTGTGAGAGATAATCAGTGCCTACTTTGAAAATATGAGAATTGTAAATATGAAAGTGAAGTATTGGTTTGAAATATGTTTTAATTGGCTAATGAAGATTTTTTTTTCTTGAAGAAGGTAGTTAAAAGGGTCAATTATGACACGTAGAAGTATGAAATTAAACATCTCACAAACAAAACATGACTCAAAATTTGATCATGATATGGTCATCATTATACAGTCTCTAACTAGAAACAGGATGCAGTAATGATAAGACATTTGAAATACTTAAACTCTTATATATGTGTGTTTAACATTTCTCTTCTTAAATGGCCACTTTAAAAGAAGAAACAATTATCACCTTGTGGTAAAGAATCTTATTTTAACATATTTACTCTCTCTGTATTCTAATCATAAATCATCAAACAATATAACCATTTCTGAGGTAGAGAACTGGGCAAAATGATGTTATAAATCCCTCACAGGGCCTCCTGGGAGGCACAGCAGGGTGAATGCTGCATCATGAAGCTGTCCACAACCTCTGCCATGGAGAAACCCACATGGCACAGCAGACCTCTCCTGCCTTGCCGCTGTTCCCCTCAGCAGTGTCTTCTGTTGGTCTGCCTGTTCTGCTCCCCACTCTGTCTCTAGTGAATCTTCTCATCCTCCTACACATCTGGGTTGTACCTCAGTTCTTGTATAAATAAATGAATCTTTAAAAAAATAAATAAATTAACAAATAAATCCCTCACAGTCTAGAAATGCCAGATTGATAATACAATATATAAATATGTATTAATAAGGGGGAGTTTAATTCTCACATAGATCATTGCAGTTAAATCTGTTCTTAACACTGTGAAGTTTTGCCCTTTTTTTCCTCATTTCATAGATGATGAAACTGAGATTTACAGAAATGTCATAACTTATCAATTATTCAATGCTAGAGAACAGCACGTTTGATATTAATCCAAACCAACTATGTTTTTCAAGGGCCTGTGTTCTCTAAAACATAAATTGCTTAATGCAGAAGTTACCCCTTAAACATTCCCCATAAGCAATTGTAATTATCTTTTCATCATTGTTTAAAGCAATTAGAGCAGAACTTCCAGTGTACGGTTCATAGTGGATCCCACAATGTGAAGCTGAATTCAGGGGCATCATGGTTAATACATGATGTTTTCTGAATATAACTGCTTGTTCAGAAGTTCTGTCAGGAATTTTACATTGTTGTCTAGACTAATGAAGTAGAATGAATCAAACAGATCAAAATAAACCATCATTTTCCTTCTGAAGGAGAAACCTTGGTTTCACATCCCTTCATTTTAGAATCAAGAGCAAAATAAAGAGCCCATGCTAGAATCATAAAGCTTTAGAATTAAAAGTAAAAATATAAGAAACCTTCACATGACTAGTTTTGTTGTTTTATTACCTTATTTATATTAGATAATTAGTTATAGTTTACAAAACATTCTCACAAAAGATTTTCCACTTGATATGATAATAATATATGATATCTGAGATAAGGAATATTGCATTGAAATGCCTTTTGTGAAATTTAAAAACTGTCAAATAGTATCAATTTCCTATGTGTCAACCTATTAAATATGATACTTTTTTAGAGATGAGTGATTCCAAGCATAAAAAAAACAAAGTAAACTTCATGGCTAGTGTATGATCATCAAATTCACTTTTAAAAGTTAGATTCAGAAAGCCTTTTCTAATCTCCACTGAATAAAAAATCATGCCAAAATGTGTTTTCCTTTACTGAGGATTTGATTAAAATAAATCAGTGTTTGGCATAAAGTAAACTGATCTCATTCATGTATTGTTTTCTTTAAAATGATGGACAATTTCTTTTTAAAAAGATTTATTTATTTATTTATACATATAAGAGCTGTGGTATAGGTCAGAGGTGTGGGGAGCGGGTGGGGGGTGAGAAGATTCACCAGAGACAGAGTGAGGAGCAGAAAAGAGAGATCTACTGAAATACTCTGCTGAGGGTAGCTGAGGGCTAGACAGAAGAGGTCTGGTCTGCTGAGTCATGTGGGTTAACTTCCTGTCTTGGGATCAAACTCATGCTGCAGTAGCAGGCAATAGCTTCAGAGTGCTGAGACTTTAACACCTGCACCACCAAAGAGCCCTCCACACCAAAAAACAAAACAAAACAAAACAAAAAAAAACAAAAATCAAAAAACAAAAAAAGTGGATAATTTCAATTGTAAGATTTATTTAACATTAGAGGGTTAAATGTTTATTCTGCTTCCAGAAATAATGTCCCTTTATGAGACTTGCAATAAATAAGAGTGTCATATTCTTCTAAATAAACAGTTGAGTAGTTTCTGCCTCCTTTTTTCCCTAAATGAACAACCCTTCCATCATGGAAAATATTGATCATATTTTGCTAAAATACAAATTATTACAGATCTTCAGTCTGATATCCATTTGCTTATTAAAAGTGACATGAAAAACCCTCCTTAGGATAGAACTTACATATCAAAGTATCCCTTGCTATTAAAACACAGTTTTTTTGTTTTGTTTTGTTTTGTTTATGCACAGTACACACTCAATGCCTTTCCTGAACAAAACTGAATTGAAAAAATAATGCAAGTTCTCTTGGGTTTAATGTTGAAGGGTGTTTTTGGTGTTTAAAATCTTAATAGGATATGCATAACTTACATTTTGATTTATTGCTTTCAATTTCTCTAGGACAATGTATTTTTCCTTTACAATTAAAGTACTTCGAGGCAGTAATCCTGAGACTATGATAGAGTATATTCATGAAACTGGCATACTTAATTCAGTTCCTTGGGAAGAAGATGAAATCATCTCCCAAGTGTCAGTATGAAACTGCTTTCTTCCGACTCTCACTTTATAGATATAATATGCTTGCCATCTTATTTTTAATTGAAATCTCCTTCAGTATACAGAAAATGTTTTGAAAGATTATACATAGCTCTAAATAAACAGTAAAGAAGGAGTCTGTAAGGGAAGATTTTTAGGGAGATTTTTTGTAAATCTCAGGCCTTTGGTGTTCTTTCTCATTGTGGAAGGCCTAGTTTATTTTTTTAGAACAAACAGTAAAAGGACTTTCAGGTGATTTAACAGTTCACAAATGTGTTGTCTGGTTTTGACAAGGGCATCTGCAATATCTCAAAACTATGTTAAAGACAGAGCATTTAGTGACCCAGGAAGACAATGTCTATAAAACACAAAATTAACTCATCAAGTTACTGTAATTTTCTTTCCCCTTGTCTCCAGCTGATTAGTGCAAATTAACTGCCTGAGTAGTTAGCACACAATATGGAAATCATTGATATCTGCTGAGAAGGCAGACTTTTTTTTTTAATTTATTCTATGTACAATTCCAGAATTCCTTATAGGCATTGCTCTACTGTGGTTACTATTATTGTTTGGAACTTTAAGGACATCTTTGTATGTTTGCTTTGAGTTTTGAGAATTTCTAACCTTAATATTATTAATATTATTATAAATTCCTCAATATTATTATAAATCCCTTCAACAAAACAAAGGAACAAAGTGCTTAAGTACAAGTACTTCATCTCTTCAATGTAGATATGCAGTATCACATTGGATTGTTGTGAGAGTTAAAATTCAATAATGCACACTGTCTAAAGTTGAGAACACAGTCTGGTCTGGAGTATACATTTAATATGATTTCCCATGCAGAACGGAAAGAAGAGGGCTGAGAACAGGTCTGGGAGAGAGAATAATGGGCTATGGTGGGGAACTACAGGTACTCCAGTGGCGATTGCTGATTGCTCTATCATGATTACACCTATGGGGGGAAATTCTGTATTTCTGACACACTAATGAGGATGTAGACTGATGATACTTCAATTAATAAAAGGGAAAAGAAAGAATATGTATTTCAGATTATCTTATGAATACAAAGAATTGAACTCAGTGAAATTACTACTTTTTCTATGTCTTCCTTCTAAGTAGATATTTAGGAAATTTCTATCCATCATGTTCTTTAGAGTCCTAGAGAGAGTTCAGCAAACATGGGGACTATTGTATATAAAAGTCAACTGGAACACCTATTTGAAAAGGAATGATGTATTATGTTACAAAGGAAGTTGAAAAGATAATTATGTAAAAGAAAGAAGTAGTGTACTTCATTGAAAGTCAGCTGATGTTTGGAGATACAGCTCATCTAGAATTGATAACAGTTATTAGAATTTATTCCATTTAATTATCCTTAGACTAACATTTATAGAAATTCATACTTCCAACTGATTGGAATCACCATACTTCATATTATTTTAAAGCCATACTCTAGTACTGTTCTTTAACTTTTATACTAATACTGATGTTTTAAATGTATATTGTTTCTCAAATTATATGTTCAATACTTATAAATTTAAAGTTATCATTGTATAGCTCGAGAAAGAAAACAGTCTGTGATATGTTTGTCTTCTGATTTTTGTGTTATATTTCTTATTCATTTCCCTTTTTCCTTATTTTCTATTGAATTCTTAAGAGTTAGAACTACTCACCATATGCCCCTCAATATCTCATCAATTTGATTTAAAAATATTCTTAAAATACCATAGTACAAATATTTTAAAACAAACCCACTAAAAGTGGCACAATCCACAGAATATCTCCAACAGCAGTAACATTTAAGTTCAAGCACATCTAAAATTTGTTGCCTTTGAATTATAAAAAAGAAAATGAAGCAAAAATAAAATTCTTGTCATACAGAGACCCTGGGATTATTTTTCCGTTCATAAAGTGGAGGAAAAGAGTTATATTGATTTGTAAATAGAAAAAGACCACTGAAAAAGGTGAAAAATACATGAAAAGTTATTTAAATGATTACTAGGTTGATTAAATATTTCTTTTTTTTTTTAAGATTTATTTGTTTGTTTGTTTGTTTTGTTTTGTTTATACATGCACTGGGTACAGTCAGAAGCGCAGGAGGGTGAGAGAATTCACCAGAGCCAGAGCGGGGAGCAGAGCAGGCAGAAGGACCGAAGTACACTGCTGAGTTGAGCAGCAGGTGGCAGAAGAGGTCTGCACGCCATGTGGGACCCTCCTCTGG
This sequence comes from Talpa occidentalis, assembly GCF_014898055.3. Taxonomy (NCBI): domain Eukaryota; kingdom Metazoa; phylum Chordata; class Mammalia; order Eulipotyphla; family Talpidae; genus Talpa; species Talpa occidentalis. The sequence goes on along the minus strand of NW_023603184.1, from coordinate 77,068,558 downwards.
TTGGCGGGGAGCAGCCGGGGACCAAAACGGGGCTGCAGAGGCTGCGGGCAGCTTTGCAACCTAGTGCTCAACCGCTGCGCCACAGGGGAGGCCCTTGATTAAATATTTATTAATAATCTAGAAAAAAAGGCTTAAGTAAAATTTTAAAGAAGTTTGCTAGAAGTAAAAATAGAGTAACATGAGTAGACAGGAAAAAGTTACTGACAGGGGTCAGGCGAGTGAAGTTGAGTGAGTTTGTTGAGTGAGTTTAGTCCCTGGTTTCCTTCTGAGAAAGGTTTTGGCAGTTTCCCATTCAATGGCACACAGTGAGTTTACTAAAAAGAAAGATATTTGCATAGATACAAACATACAAAGACTGTATTCAAAAGGGCAAGTTTTTTTAGGAAAAAGAGGAAGAAAAAAGTAGGTGCCTATCTAGCCATAGGAGGGACGAACCTGCTAGGGTAGTAATACCTGATGGGAATACACCAATGTTACCTCAGTTAAAAAAAATATATTGATAATTAATTTTAATAAAAGTTGTACTCTAAACTTCTATAATTATATAGGCTCTAACAAGGTTATGTAAGTGGTGGGGAATAGTAAAATACGCTGCTATATTTGAAACATTCAAAACAGAACACCTCATAGACTGCTTTATCCAAGGAAAATCCAGAATGTGTAATCGGTGTGTAATAAGGGCATAGAAATATCATCTTGTGCAAATAACAATGCATATATATATATGTGTGTAATATGCCATTGTTTGTTGACAGTGATTTATGTCAAAGTAAAATATTAGAAAAGTCATTGAATTTATAGTAAATAAAATTATTATCGTGATGATCACAGTTCTGTTCCTTGAGTAAATCATGTAAATTTACCAGGCTTCACTTGAGTATAAAAATGAGGATTATACTTGTTTACAATCCACTTTGCAAGGAATCTCTGGAATTTGGTAAAAGTTCAGGAACAAAGGGATTGTGGCCCTTCTTAATGATTACCTAAGATAATTAAACTAAAATGTAGTTATTTTAATAATGTGTTAAAATTGAGGGTCTGTGCATATAACACATAACTGGAAAAAAACTTATCTAAAATTTAAGTGAAAGATGAGGTGTATATTGTGTTAGAAGTGGATAAGAACAACTAATTAGAAAATTCAACTCTGCATCACATTTTCCTAAGTTGCCTGAAAAATAACTTAAAGAAAAACATCAAAATCCACTGAGTATTTCAAAATCCACTGAGTATTTCACTGTGCATATAATGTAAGAACACATTTAATTCAATTTCCATAATTTAATACATCATAAATTTATATAAAATTCTAATGTAAATATATATACTAATATAATATTCACAATTTGAAATGAAAATGATGAATTTTCTTCTCATAGTTGCTGCAGACTTTAATGTACTAATGATAAATTATTGTAATAGGACATATATATATATATGAATGCAATGTATAAGCAGTCATTTTGCTTTAGGAAACTAAAATAAATATCACATTCAACCTCTTATTGTAAAAATAAGTATATTGGTATTTACAGAACTAGTCCTTAAGCATAAGTTTCATAGGAAAAATGAAAACTCATATTTTCTTTTTTTTTTTTTTAATTTTTTTTTTTAAGATTTATTTATTTATTTATACAAGCACTGGGTACAGTCAGAAGCGCGGAGGGTGAGAGAATTCACCAGAGCCAGAGCGGGGAGCAGAGCAGGCAGAAGGACCGAAGTACACTGCTGAGGGGAGCAGCGGGAGGCAGGAGAGGTCTGCGCGCCATGTGGGACCCTCCTCTGGTGGGCGGGGAGCAGCCGGGGATCAAACCAGCGCCGCAGAGGCTGCGGGCATCTTCGCAACCCAGCGCGCAACCGCTGCGCCACCGGGGAGGCCCAAAACTCATATTTTCATTTAGAATAAAGATTGCAGTTTTATGTCGTGATCTGAATTATTATTCCTACCTTAATATAGACAAAACATAGAGAATACATATAGATTCTATGTAACGATTCCCTTTCAAAATGTCTTTATATGATTTCAGAATATGGGAAGACTCCTAGTCAAACCCATTTATTTAGGTTTTGTTGCAATCCCACTAAAATTCTCTATTTTTTCCTGATTCCCAGAGACCTCAACTAAAATAGTATCCTCCCAATGATTTATTGACCTCCAGTTTCCTGTCTCCTGAATGCATCCAAATCCATTCTCTATACTTCAGCTAAAAGTAATCCTAGCACCCTTCCAACCAGGTGACTCTGGTTAATAAAATCTTCCATTGGAAATCCATACTTAGGTCAGTTAATGATGACTAGTAGTTATTTTCAGTTTCTCATAGATTGCATCAAATCTTGTTGAACTGTGTATGTGTCTCCTCTCAAAATTCACATGGTGAAGCTTACTTAATTCTATCCCTAATGTCCTTTGTTTTAGTTGAGGTTATTTAAGGTGGTAACTAAAGTCATAAAGATAAATTACCATGTCTTCCTGTCTTACTGAGTTTTTCCCTTATGTACAAGAAATATATGTTATTAAACTTTTATTTATTTATCAATCTGGTACTTTCCAAGGAGTCCCTGGAATTTGGTAAAAATTCTTAAGGAGCAATCAGGGAGATTGTGTGCCATCTGAATTATTAACTACAATAATTAAATTAAAATGACATTATTTGCTAGCCTTGAAGTATCCAGAGGGATATATGAGGATTTCCTGTGCACCCATCTATCCTAAATGTCACCTCAATACTTGCCTCTATCAATCTTCTTATTTTCTTCATCATACTTGTATTTCATACTTGTATTTGTTTAACTATGTCTTAGAAGTCAGTCACTTTAGAAGCAATCATTTGGTCTGAATCTTGAACAATGAGAAGGATTTGGAAGGGAAGCAAAAGGAAGGGAGATATTTTAAGTAAAAAGATCAATAAGGGTTATTTAGAGGAGATAGAACAGAACTGGAATAGTTTGGTCTGGGAACTATATTGAATGTGGTAGAGGGTAATAAAGTGATGTTGCATTAAGAAATAAGCAAGTTTTGAGTACATGTATTTTACTAAACAGATAGATTGCATTGTTGAAGAAGAGTAACTTTTACTTTACCCTCTTAGTCCCTGGATCCTAATATTAAACTGAAAAAGACAGATTAATACAAGAAAAGCCTAGAAGTCTGATATTTTTGCACACAAAAGCTTTCATAAGAGAATTGTTGACTGAAATAAAGGTCTCAATGATAGAAAAATCTTCTTTTTTTTTTTTTAAGATAAAGTGAGAATTTGTACCCTTGGAAGCAGCCCAACAGATTTTACTCTGTGAGAAGTGACACCAAACCATCACACATTATCACACATTTCAGTTTAGTTAGATAGGAACACTGAGTCATTGATGTCAAAAATGTAATTATTCTTGGCAGATGTGCTTCATTTTCATCTATAAACTTAGAACTTTTAGTTCTGTAAGTTATCTTGACCTAAAGAACTGTTGATATCATATCTGCACAGAGGAGGGTAAATTGAAGAGTTTAATCACTTCCCTGATTACTAAAAAATTCACTGTGGAGATGCAAAAGACAGGTTCTCATCAAAATCCTTTTTTTAATTTTTTTTTCAATTCTGACCTCAAATCTGTGAAGATGACTTTGCTGTCTTGCCTACTATACTAGGGTGGGGGCATAAGTTAGAGGTGTCTCAGAATATTTCACAATATGTTCACAGAATGAAAACTGGAAGAAATGATCAAAAGAGAAAAATTTTGGATCTTTGTGTTTTAGACAAAGAAACAATAAATTTGTAAAGAACCGAGAAGGCAGAGAAATTTGTGCTTTGGATAGTAAATGGTGACAAAATAACTAGCAAGAAAGAATTAGCTTAACTAGGTTTGTGTGTTTAAATTGCTCAGCCCCAAATTTAGATCTCATATCTTTGGGACTCCTGTAAGTATGAAATTTGTTTTTCTCATGTTAATTATGTCAGTTTAATTATTGCATTAATTTGTTTACATTTGCAAATGCAAACAAATAGGCCTGTGGTACAGCAAAAGAAAACAAAAAAGGTTTTATTTTATCCAATCAGGTAGATGAAAGAAAGAGATGGAGAAGGCCTAGTTAGTCCCATGGTATGAAGTAGAGGGACAGCTACAGGAACCAGCAAGAGCTTGACAAAGGCCCATTACTGCAGCCCCCCAACCCCACCCCAACCCTTGTCCACAGGGGTGAAATTCTGCAGCAGCTCCAACAATAGAGAGAAAGAGCCCATGTGCATGATTCCTTTCAAACGTTCTCAAAATGCCACTCTACTCAGGATGACGGGGCAGAGTTAAGACCCTAGGACTGTACAGCCCGCCAGCTTGGGCGATGTTGGTACAACAGGTGACAGAGTAAACTCCTCATTCTGGTGGAGAAAACTGCCTACTTTTCATACACCCTGGGATGTGGCACTGGCCTCTCCGAGGAGCATGGGGATGGAGGGCTCAGCTGTACTAGGCTGCTCCAATAGGTTATCTTCAGTCCTCCCAGTATAGTGAAAGAACCATTCTCATGGAAATTTTATGACCTATTTTGGCCAAGGAAGGTTTGGGCAAAAATCAGCATGGTATCTTGTTTCTGCTGTTTTCTCCAATGACTTCAGTTTAAGATATTCAAAATTCAATATGTAATGTTTTAGAGTAGTGTGCTCCGAACCCCATCATTGTTATTTATTTGATTTATCTTTTTCAATTATATCTTGCATTTACTAAAATATAAATCTGGTATGGCCTTGGGTGACAACCTTTACATTATATAACATACAAAAAATAGTTTTTATACATAGATGATCTCAGAAAATATTGCATGAGAAAATGATAGCTGGTTATGTTGAGGAAGAACTAGTAGACCAAAAGGTAATAAATATTCTATTTTTTGAAAACTAATATCCTATGACTATTTAAGTATTTGAGACAGTATTTCTCATGATAATTGAGTATTTCTTATGCCAATAAGACAGTCACTACCTTCATTAGATTGCCAATATTAAATGCTTTCTTCTGAGACACAGAATCAAAATGTCTAGGATTTACAGATTAGCCAGTCATCTGTCAAAGAGATTTTAAGTAATCAGCCATTATGAATTTAAGAATTTACCAGCCACAGCACCAAACTGTGCTGGCAGATGAGGGATGCCAGGACCCCCAAACTTGCATGTTCTATAGGGTTGTGGCCAGGGACTACATAAAGACAAAGCATACACTTTAATGTTAAAGATTTTTTTTTAAAAGATTTATTTTATTTATACAAGGACCCCGGGGTACAGGCCAGATATGCGGGAGGGTAAAAGGATTCACCAGAGACAGAGCTGGGAACAGAACAGGCAGACTGAGGAAACACACTGCTGATAGGATCAGAGGCCCAGACAGGAGAGGTTTGCTCACCCTGTGGGTTGCTCTGAGGACGGCGGGGATCCGAACCCACACTGCAGAGGCTGCGGATAGCTTCACAGTGCTGTGCTCAACTGCCTGCACCACCAGGGAAGCCCTGAAAGATGTTTTAATACAGTGATATTGCATGGAGAGAGAAGAAGGGAAAGGATATAGTTTCTCAATGAAACACACAAAGTTACACATTCCCTCAGGGTAAATGCCCAAACAAATAGCATTGACCTAAAGAGGGGCCACCAAAGCTTGCCATAAGTCTAAGGCTCCTTCTGGTGAGGAACGATAGGAAAAGGGCAGAAGAGTCAGACAAGTCTAGGATGAAAGTAGCAAAATAAAAGCACTAACCAAGTTAAAGGCTGTCAGTGACAGCCTCCCCATGTCTCACCCATATGACTATTTCAAATGTCTCTACATTTCTTTCCTCCATCAGGGACCTCAAGTCCCTGATACTAGTCCTAAGTTGTGAAGCAAACAAGCCCTCTACTGTCCCTCCAAGTGTCCTATATATTCCCCTGGCTGAGTTCCTCTCCTCAGATAGGTAGAGTGGGAACCTGGAATCCCCCCACTTTATGGAAATGCCTCTGTTTCACAACTGTAATCATGATCTCTTGAGTCTTCTCCATTCCTATGAGTATATTTATCTTAGAGTATTCTTGGTGTATCCTATACTATTCACAAAGCACAATATTTAAAATATCACTTAGATCCTCAAATTTCCACATAATTAAGAGAAAAATAATATGAAAAAACAAAAGTATTGTTGTTGACTGAATGTATTTTTGTTTCAGAATAAGTAAGATTTCTGAAATATTTAGTTATGCTTCACTGATTTTACTCTTCATCATTTTTGTACATAACTTTAGGAAGGGACATACATTACTACAAATAAAGAGATAACTATCATCAAGAGTGGCATTTGAATAGAATGAAGCATAGCTGTGGGATCCCCTACCATAGAACATTTCCTTGTCATTAGTATACATGACTCTTGGAATGTTTGTGCATATATACACAACCACATTTGCATGTACACATTTACTTAATTTTGAGCTTCCCTCTGACAATAATTGTAGTGCCTTCTTATTTTACTTTAATGTTTCATGATAGCTCCATAGGTAAAATCATCTGTTACCTAAGTACTCTTTAGGATTTCAGGGAATAGTGTTGCCTAAAAATTGGGTGTATTTTCTAACAAACTTATACTAGGAGTATTTATATTACTGTGTGTCCCAATGTCAGTAATAATGGCTACCTAAAAGTGATATGTTTATGTAGGAAAAGACATACACAGCATAAGTATGCTGGATTTTTTTATAGGGAAAATTTGATAATTTCCTGCATCTAAAATGTGTACAATATTAAAACAATTAAATAATTGTGCCTGTCATAAAACTTAAGAGTAAAATATTTGTGTTTTTAAATATCCTCTTTCCTAGAATCTTAGTATCTTTTCCCAGAGGTGAGGTACTCCTGGGTAGTAAAGGAACTCTTCCAAAGAACTAGAACTTAAAAAAAAAAAAAAAATGGGCCTTGAATTGCAAAGCTTGTATAGAATTGAATGCTGAATAGTTAAGATTTGAGCAGCCATTCAAAATGTAAGAAAAGGCACTGAAAGTATTCTTAAGGGGAACAAACTAATCAATTGTTATTTAAAAGAATCTTTATTCAGCATTGTGTTAGTCAAACACTTCATGAGAGTTCTTGTTTTAAGACAAGTCACCCTCATTTTTGTTCATTGTTTGTTCAAGAGAACATTTTCGTTCGTAGATCTTTATTTGAGAAACAACCATGGTTTCTTTTTCTTTTGAAACTTGAGATTTTAGTTACTCTGGAAGTAGTAAATCTCTTTGGTTCACTAGTCTCTTTGATAGAGATTTTTTTTCCCCCTTGCCAGCAATTTCTCCTTTGCTGTTTCTGAAAAGACCAGTGTTGTGCTTCCACCTAAATGTGGAATGGAGAAAATTAGAAGTTTAGTTTTATGAGTCTGTCTCTTTTAGGAATAACACTACAATTAAAAACATTATAAGAAAAAGTTTTGGGGCCTCCCCTGGTGGCACAGGCGGTTGAGCGCAGCACTGTGAAGCTGTCCACAGCCTCTGCAGCGCTGGTCAGCGAGAATCCCACATGGCAAGGCAGACCTCTCCTGCCCTGCCTGCTGCTCCCCTCAGTTAGTCTGCCTGTTCTGCTCCCCACTCTGTCTCTAGTGAATCCTCTCACCTCCTGCGCATCAGGCCTGTACCTCGATTCTTGTATGCGTGAATAAATAAATCTTTGAAAAAAGAAAAAGATTTGTCCACAGATCTAATGATTTCCTAAAGAATTACAGAACCAAAAACTATGAACAAGTATTAGGCTGTTAGTGCATATAGGCAATTTGTTTTTTCAAAAGGCTGTACCAGTCTATATTTCTGTTACAGAATTGATTTAACAATGCTCTCAACACTGATGAAGTTTTTAAAATATCTTTCTCAGTCTGATAGTTAAAACACTGCAGCTTAATATTTTTTTTTTGATTTGGATGTCCCTGATTACTAACCAAAGTATGTATTTCAAATATAGTTATTTTATTTATTTATTTATTTGTGGGACCCTCGCCGGCAGCCGGGGAACGAACCGGCGCTGCAGAGGCTGCGGGCAGCTTCGCAGCCCAGCGCACAATCGCTGCGCCACCAGGGGAGGCCCAAATATAGTTATTTTAATGGTAGTATAATAATGAAACTAGACAAAACCAAGGTGTACCCAGAGATTTCAAACTATTAATGGAAGCGCGTGTGCGCGCGCGGCGCATACACACACACACACACACACACACACACACACAACTTGCCTGTTCTAAAGGTCCAACATTCCATGCACAAAGGCAAAGAAAGATATTTCTTGGTATGCTCAAAGATACTTAAGTAGTGTGATGTTCAAAGGGCATGGGTCGTACAACTCATTCCTGAGGAAACCTTATCAAAGATACAAGAGAGAATTCCAAATAAGAGATACCAGATCAAACTTTAAAAATCACCCATGTTACCTGGTCAAATGCCTACCCAAACAGGCTTAGTACAGAGTAGTGCATCTGAGGCTTAAAAGCTTTCCAAGAGTTCAAGTCACCTCCAAGAAAATGGTTAGGGAGGTTCCAGAGAGCTAAGTCAGCAGGAGAAACCCAACATTTGCAAGTACCATATAATCCACTACAAAATCAAAATGATGGCTACCATCATCCTACCTGCCTGAAAAGTTCTAAATAACCAGAAGCAGCCTCCCTCCATGTTTGTCTCTCCTCTTTTGTGCTACCTCTCTCTCTCTCTCTCTCTCTCTCTCTATATATATATATATATATATATATATATATACACACACACACATCATATTTATACACATCTCATATATATGTCATATAATCATGTATATGAACTACAAATATATATGAACTACAAATATATATACTACACGATATATAATCATATATATATATATGTATTTAACAGGTGATTATACCTGTGGATCTATCTTACCTAGCTAGCTGTCCACCTCCATTAAGGAAGATCGATTAATGACATGCTGGGAGTTGTAGTCCAAGGCTGAGATGTTGGTGGCATGAATGTGGGGAGTGGAAATGGTGCCTGTTCCAAAGTCATAGCAGTGGTCTTTATGTGATGACTCACCTGTAACAGTTATATTTAGTGAAGATGCAGTGAAAACTAAATTAGCCAATACTGAAATATTACTTCTAGGAGAAATACAAGATCAGGTTCTTGTTTCTGGTTAACACATTTTCATAAAGCAATACATTATCATATTTTATGTGTGCTTCTGTTTAGACATCTTATTAAATATAACTGGTTGACTCATTAACATGGAACTCATGGTCACTATTACTATAACTTGTGCTTAAACAAAACTTAACCCAGACCCATACTTTATCTATAAATCGTATCACAACATTTTTCTTTGACTTTGAATGCAATGTATTTATTTTAAAGTATAAGGTAACTTCTTTTTGTAACTACTTTTTTTTTTTTAGAAAATATTGGTTTAAGGGCCTCACTGGTGGCGCAGCGGTTGAGCGCTGGATTGCAAAGCTGCCCGCAGCCTCTGAAGCTCCGGTTCGATTCCCGGCTGCTCCCCGGCCACCGGAGGAGGGTCCTACATGGCGCGCAGAACTCTCCTGCCGCCTGCTGCTCCCCTCAGCAGTGTACTTCAGTCCCTCTGCTTGCTCTGCTCCCTGCTCTGGCTCTGGTGAATTCTCTCACCCTCCCGCACTTCTGACTGTACCCAGTGCTTGTATAAATTAATTAATTAATTAATTAATTAATTTAAAAAAAAGAAAGAAAATATTGGTTTAAAACACTGTACATGATTTAGGGGAATAGATACATGTTACCATACCATATGCACCACTAAATCATCCAAATGGTATATGACCGTATACCATTGAACAGCCTCTTCCCCTGCCCTTTGTTCTACACACACTCTAATCCTCTCCCCAGTACCCTCAATTCTACAATCATATTTCTCTAGTAAAGTTTTAGCTTGGTTGTGTCTGCTCCATTGTTTTTTCTTTATATCCCATATGTGAATGAAATCATCCTGTATTTGTCTTTCTCCTTCTATATTATTTCATATAGCATAACCCTTCTAATCCCATTCCTGTTGTTTCATATAGCAAAGTTTCATTTATTTCTATAGCCAATTTTTCCATTGTGTAGCTACATTGCAACTTCTTTATCCACTAATCTGTTGTTGAGCACTCAGGTTATTTTCAAAGCTTTGCTATTGTAAAGAGTGTTGCAATGAACATTGGAGTGCATGTATTCCTTTGAATTATGTTTTTGTATTCTTTGGATAAATATCAAGGAGTAGAATTGCTGGATCATATGGTAGATCTGTTTTTAATATTTTCAGCAACCTCCATACTGTTTCCATAGAAACTAGACCAATCTATGTTCTCACCCAGAGTATAAAAGGGTTCCTTTTCCTCCACACCCTCACCAACATTTGTTGTTTCTGTTTCTTTTTCTTTTTTTTTTTTTTTGCTGTGGGTCATTCACATGGGTGTATGGTGTTATCTCATTATGTTTGTAATTTGCATTTCCCTAAATCACTTCCCTTGTTAAGTGATTTAGACTATTTTCATGTGCTTGTTGGCCATCATCATAGCATTCTGATGCTTAGCATTATTAGACAGCACTCAATGCTATACTTATGGGGCATTTAAATAGCAAAAAGCCCAAAAATGAGGGAAAACTATGAAAAAATGCTACTATCAAGGCCATGGAAAGGCAAGTTTTATACATTGCAAATGGATATAAGAGGGCATGGCATTGCCATGTTTAATCTGACTTTGGAAGGGGCATGTCAGGCAATACTCAGATTTTGCTTCTCTGAGCAGGATCATTGAATGACCTGACACACATACACACTCACACTGAGAATGTTGATTTTGGGTGACAAATTTTAGTAGGCAGATGAATTCACCATTTGGAATCTGTGAATAATGAAGACTATTTCCATTTCCTTTCTGCTTTTCTTTGTCTTTATTTACTGGGATTTTATAATTATTTTAATTAATATGTATAAGCTCATTTTATACATGAATTATAGTATGTGTCATTTTTGTTGCAATCTTTTATTCTAGTTTATTTGCCTTCTAATTTCTTTATGATTTTTTTAATTCTTCTTGACATGTTAATATATCACTTTGATTTTACTTTATAACATTATGGTCAGACAGTGCATTCTCTTGAATATAAAGGGTTTTTGTTTGTTTGTTTGTTTTGCTGTGGTATTTGTTACCCAGTTATCACTAGGATTGAGTCAGCTTATTTCACTGGGTGACTGACTTTTCTTCCTGACTAATTCTGTTGGCTACAGATGCCAATCTTTGACTCAAGAGAATGTAGTTTTCTTTATTATGAAAACTCTGAATGTAGCTCTGCATTGAATGGATTGGCCCACTTGGAAGCCCAGAGTTGGTGTGGGGATTATTTTAAGCAGAAAATATTTAAGATTCAACAGATGCAAAAGGAAGTCTTCTGGGAACTTCCCTTATCATAGTAAATGAACTTATCTCACTAAATGTAGAAATGTCTGGGAAATGAGGCTACTATAAATCTTCTCTTTACTTAGCTTCACTGTCAGGATCCTGAGCAAGAGTGAAATTATAATAAATTCCCTTCTATTATAGATAACTCATACTTGCATAAACATTATCCCAACCTTTCTTATCCCCTGCTTGTTCTCCAAGAAACCCATTTTTCTTTCCTAAAGAAATCACCTATTCATCTCATAAAAGCCTTTCATTCTCCCTGTTTTCCCTATTAAATTAGTCATTCAATGGACCATTATTTTATGTACACCCATAAGCATATGAATCATTTTTTGTTTTCTCCTTTTATTATATCTTTTGTCTGTATAATTTACACATCTCCAGGTGCTGAACTTAAAAGTGTAGAGGAAAAGTTCTGCTTTTGCAATGTTAATTTTGTGGGAGTTTATTGCATACTATTTGTGATTTAATAAAATACTATTTCATAATATACCATGCATATGTAAAATTATTGAAAAAAATGTAATTTTTACCCTTAGGTTTAAACACACCCAGACTAAATCCTTATATTCCTATACTTTTATTTATTTGGTATTTATGTTTTGTTAAGGACAGAAAGATTTTTATAATTTCATCTTATCTGTCATCTATTTTGTTATTTTATGCCTTTGCTGGTTATGTAATTATGCTATGTAGTTGAGAAACTTTCAAGAGCACTGTATTTTCATGTCAGGTTTCTCTCACTCTGCAATTCTTCTCTGGAGTTGTGCCTTCCATATAGACATTTTATCCCCTCTTTCTGTTTAGACTTACATGAGGTATTGAGATGTCCACTCAAGGTACATTTAATTATTTTGCTGGATAAGCCTTGAGTAATATACAGTAAAGTGTTGATAGAAAGTCTGCAGACACTACCAAAACTGCAAACTTTTACCTGTTTTTAATAAAAAGAAAGAATAGGATGTGGCTACTCTTCTTAGCTCCTTGCTTTGACTGCTTGTTAAATTTTCCTTTTTTTTTTTTTTTGTGGGACCTTCACCAGTGGCCAGGGAACAAACTGGCGCTGCAGAGGCTGCGGGCAGCCTCGCAGCCCAGCGCTCAGCCGCTGCGCCACCAGGGGAGGCCCTGCTGGTTAAATTTTCAATGGACAAATGTCTCTTTCAACTGTCTTTGTTGCTCCAGCACCCTCCCAGTTCCAATCTTTTTTTTAATTATTATTTATTTATTTTATTGTTTTTTGTTTAACATCCTTGTTTATTTTTTCACATTATAGAATTTCTCCCTTCAGGTGTGATTTCTATAATTTTCTCTGTATCAAAGCATACCCCCACACCACCATTATCTACACTCTCCTCTTCTTACCCCTCCACTCCTGATAATAGAAAGCAGATCTATTGTCTGCTTTCAAGGGTTGGTCTTACAGTTTGTTCGATTTCTCCAGATTCCACATATAAATAAAACCTTCTGGCATTTCTCTTTTTCGTTTGGCTCACTTCAGTTAGAATAATCCCTTCCAGCTCTCTTCATGTTGCCACAAATGGCATGTTTATCATTTTGACCACTTATTAGTATTCCATTGTGTATATATAACACATCTTCATGACCCTTCCATGGTTCTTGTGCATTTATGTTGTTTTCATGTATTGACTATTATGTTTTTTTTTTTTTTTGAAGATTTATTTTATTTATACAAACACTGGGTACAATCAGAAGAGTGGGAGGGTGAGAGGATTCACCAGAGCCAGAGCAGGCAACAGAACAGGCAGACATACAAAGTACACTGCTGAGGGGAGCAGCGGGCGGCAGGAGAGGTCTGCGCGCCATTTGGGACCCTTACCGGTGGCCGGTGATTGAACCGGTGCTGCAGAGGTTGCGGGAAGTTTCGCAGCCCAGCTCTCAACCACTGTGCCGCCAGAGGAGGCCCTGTGTATTGACTATTATAAATAGTGCTGCTATAAGCATAGGAGTGCAGGCTTCCTTTCAAATAAGTGTTTTTGTGCTCTTTAGATAGATACCTGAGAGTGGACTGCTATGTCATATGGTAGATCAATTGCTAGCCATTGCCTTGTTTATTTCAGCATAGATCATGATAAACGAGGTTAAACTAAAAGATTTATTGGAAATCAAACCTCAAATGCACAATCACTATCAATGGGTAACACAGAAAGCAAGGGAGTAAAGGGATTATCCCAAAATATTTTTTTTTAATTTGTTCTTAACATATTTTCAAATATATTAGAATGGTAGACGATAATATTGCCTCTAGTTTGCTTAATCATAAGGCAAGCGTGATTTTTTTTTTTTTTTTTTTTAATGACCCTTGCCGGCAGTCGGGGAACGAACCGGTGCTGCAGAGGCTGCGGGCATCCTCGCAGCCCAGCGCTGAACCACTGCACCACCAGGGCGGGAGGCCCCAAGCATGGTATTTTTAAAAGATTAACAACACAGTTTCTAAATGAAGTTAGAATTAAATTATGTTGATCTTTAACAAGTAAAACTTTCTACTATGGGGTATAACTCCGAAGTACCAGAAAAAGTTTTTTAATGTCATCGTGTTTTTCAAGTAATCCTTAATACAAACTGAATAGGTAGTTGTAACCATGTACATGGCTCAAATATGTAGAACATTGATTTTAGTCAACTTCATAGAATTTATTTATCACCTATCTATCAACATGAAAACTTTCTTGGATTAGTTATGTTTTGTGTTAAAGCCATGCGTTCACTTCACTTTTACTGCACTATTGATATTTGAGTTGGCATCTCTTTTTCCATGCTTTCAACATAGGTGCCTGCTATTTATTTATTTTTTCCTTTTGACCATATTTACAACAGTTTTGGGCAATGGTGAGAAGCTCAAAATGATAGGATTCAGACCTCACCCCATCACTATTACGGTGGCAAGAGCAATACGAGGAAAGTTTCATTATTGTTATCTTTTTTTTTTTTTTTCCCCTTCACTGATTCTTCCCTTGGTCTCTCTGAGTATACTGCTGGGCCCTTCTATTGCATGACCTTTACTTGTTGGTTGTTTTTTTAGGATTTATTTTTTTGTAATGAAGTACTCTTTTACATCCTTGTTAACTTCTGACAGTGTAGGATTTGGGATAATCCCTTTACTCCCTTGCTTTCTGTGTTACCCATTGATAGTGATTGTGCATTTGAGGTTTGATTTCCAATAAATCTTTTAGTATCAAGTTCTTGATATGGACCTGTGTATAAACTCAGGAGTGTAAATAAAAGTTTGTTTTAGAAAAATCTCTTATACTCTATAGCTATGATTGCAGTTATATGAATTTGCAAGCCAACTGATAATATATATTCTACTTTGACTAATTCATAAGACTCTACTACTACCAGGGTGGCCAGTTACTACTACCAGGGTGGCCAGTGGGCAAGAATACAGACAAGCTTAGAAGTGAAGAGGCTTGGGTTCTTTTTTTTTTTTAGATTTATTTATCTTCTGTATACAAGAGCTGGGGTACAGGCCAGAGGTGTGGGGGGTGAGAGGATTCACCAGAGACAGAGTGGGGAATGGAATAGACAGATTGACCGAAGTACACTGCTGAAGGGAGCAGCAGGAGAGGCAGGAGAGGTCTGCCATGCCATGTGGGTTGCTTCCTGGCTGGCTGGGAATCAAACTGGTGCTGCAGGGGCTATGGATAGCTTCATAGGTTGTGTCTTAACCCTTGCGCCACCAGGGAGGCCTGATACCTTTTTCACTTCTCTTGGGAAATATACAACTTTATTTTCCCCATGAATCAGAGGGTATAATTCTAACCACCTGTAATTCATACAGGTGGCTCCGTTGATTTCCGTTGGCTCCTTCCTTACTCTTTTCTAGGACAGATATGGAAGAAACTTATTTGAGGGAAACGATGTTTGGAGACCTCATAGGATGCCCTCTGTTAGACACCTACCACAAATATTTCTTGACATTTTCAAAATTTGCTTTCACTTTTGTTTTCTGATTTCAGGGCTAAGGTTAAGTTCTGTTCAACATTCTGTTACCTGACTATATTGAGGTACATGTTGGGTTAGTCTGTGCTAGACACTGTAATTGTTTTTTATTATTATTATTATTAATTGATTAATTTATTTATTTATTCATACAAGCACTGGGTACAGTCAGAAGTTCGGGAGGGTGAGAGGATTCACCAGAGCCAGAGCGGAGAGTAGAACAGGCAGACTGACGAAGTACACTGCTGAGGGGAGCAGCGGGCGGCAGGAGAGGTCTGCACACCGTGTGGGACCCTCGCCCAGCAGCCGGGGATTGAACTGGCGCTGCAGAGGCTGCGGTCAGCTTCGCAACCCAGTGCTCAACCGCTGCGCCACCGGGAAGACCCTAGACACTGTAATTGTTACCGCCACAATTACTCAAAAATCAGAATCGTTCATTATATAGGGTCCTTTTTTTTTTTTTTCTCTTTGGGAGCTTTTAATTCTTATATCATTTGGTTTGGTATACTAGAATTTAGTTTCCTTTTGGGAAGCTCAGTATCAAGAGCTATAAGCATGTAAGATAAGGGAGTATGTGACAATCTCAGTGTAGATACCCCTGCCAGGAAAGGAAATAGGATGACCATTATTCAGTCATGTAGATGAAGTCAGTTTATCTTATTGATAAAGTAAAATAATGTTACCCATTGAGAGCATGATAATTAGGTAATCCATTCAGTATTTAGGCTTCAAAAATATGTTAGCTAAAATTATTGAAAACTTCAAAAGATATAAGTGATCTCAGTCTCCATCCAATCTGAGCCAATAGTGCATTTTTAATTTCACTCCCTTATTGCACATAACACTTACAGACTCCCAGTTCTAAATGTACCAGTTCTTAAGAAATGTGCACACTTAGAAATAATTTTGCATACTTCCTTAACATCCAGAGATTTTTCCCCCTTAGCATCTGGTACATTTATCTCAAATAAGATTAGTTTTTAGAAGATGCGAAGTTGTTCCAAGCACCAAATTTGGAGATCAGATAGATAAGAGTTTAAAGTCTTGCTTCTTCATTTACTGGTAATGTAATGTCGGGCAAGTTAACCGACCTTGCAAAATATCAATTTATTTGTAAAATGGTATCTACTGATACCCATTCCCTGATGTTATTTCTTTCTTTCATTCTTTGGAAATAAAATAGAAAGAGGGATATACACCCAGTCACTAAGCCCAAAATTTTTGCCTGTTGAAATATTCATAAAGATGTGGGTTCTATTATTACTAACTAGATAATATGGTACGTGGTGTATAAATGCAACCACTATATTTTGTATTTTGATTATGTTTATAACTTTAGCCACTTCTCAAAATCCTTCATCTAATACTATGTGTCAGTATTTTCAGAACTTCTAAATCTATGAGACACTTCTAATAGCATTATACATTGCACCCGGTTACAAACACTTAGTTTACTGCCCTCTGCAACTATACCTGTGGGATAGTTTTCAAGGTTCTACCTGAATGTAAAGATCTCAGTTTATTTGTTGTTGAAATATGAGCAGCAGCTAGGGTGACTCCTTCCTTAGCACAAACGCTTTGAATATATATTTGTGCACATGAGTGATGTATATGTGCACACACGTGTGTGTTCATGTCCAGATTGGTTTGTGTGTACATGCACTCATGTGCAGACTCCCTGCAGAAAGCTAGGAAATTTATCCCATTGCTCCATAGGACCTAGAAAATAACAGATGTCCAGTATCTCTGCACGTTTGGAGTTGAGCTATTCAAGGGAATCTTGTCCCCTTCTTGCTCTATCAGTATTAAATAGATTTTTCCAGTGCAATTAAAATCCTGTTTATCACTTTTAAGCAAAAAAAAAAAATTGAAGAAAATTTCACTAGAAATAAATGATATTGCTAGTGTAAATTGCTTGAGTTATTTATGTACTTTACTTGCATTGTAAAAAATCATTCTTATCAGGAAAATAAGAACATAGCAAGGGATTTTTCAGTCAAAGTATAAATTACAAATATTTACTGAGAGCTGATTATGGGTGAGGTACTATGCTAATTGCTGTACCTTGCTTAGGCAAATGCTTTAAAAATTTATTTTTTTTTATAGAGGCATGTTTTTATTTATTTAATTATTTGTTTGTTTGTTTTTGTTTATACATGCACTGGGTACAGTCAGAAGCGCGGGAGGGTGAGAGAATTCACCAGAGCCAGAGTGGGGAGCAGAGCAGGCAGAAGGACCCAAGTACACTGCTGAGGGGAGCAGCGGGCGGCAGGAGAGGTCTGCGCACCATGTGGGATCTTCCTCTGGTGGCCGGGGAGCAGCCGGGGATCGAACCGGCGCTGCAGAGGCTGCGGGCAGCTTTGCAACCCAGCGCTCAACCGCTGCACCACCGGGGAGGCCCTTAAAAATTTTAATGTGGATTTAAGAATATTTTTATAATAGTGGCATGTCTATTTGAAGGTTGCTATATTCATTGTCCTCTGAACTTATGTTTTTACCTGAAATCAAATAACCCTTTATTTTTAAAATGGTCTTTGTACATTTAGGAACTGAGCAGCTAAGTAAACTGTTAATACGTTGTATTTTAATAGCTACTGAAACTATCAATTAGTAGCCTTATTAAATTCATCAGTGAGAAGAATATCATGTTAAACATGTTAATTTTTCACCCTTTAATTAGCCCGGAGCCACTGAGGTCTGAGGTCCTCATGTTCGCTAAGATGTTATTTCACTACAGAGTTAGTTACCAATTTGAAAAAAAAAAAATAGTGGCGGTCTCTGAGCATGACTCACCTGTGAACAGAAGATCTAAAAGCACATTTTTAATATTTCTGCCACCATGTTATTTTTAATAATGTCTGATATAACATAAAATAACACCACTTGACACTGTACAATAATTACCTAAAAAGAATTTCACATTAACTGACTCCTATGAAGAGCATTCACATTTACTAGAATCAATACAGGATATAATTGAATGCAGATATTCAAATAATAATATTAAATAACTTTTCTGGCTCAAATCCATATGTTTTGTTTTTTTTTTTCCTGTCATACCAAACATTTTTACAATTGCTTTAAACATGTCAAAAAGTATCAATTACAATTCTAAGAAGTAGAAACATTTTAGTTTCTGATCTCCCACTACATTTGAATATGGATGCATGATTTTCAAAAGGTGTTCATGTTTTACTCACCTAATCTTCACATAAACCACATGAATTGTTGAGCACATTCTTATTATGAACAGTCAAGGATGGAGAAAGGAAGGTTCAGAGAAGTAGTATAGAATGCTTAAGATGATGCAATGAATAATTATTCCCCAAATATTTCATATGTAAAGCATAGAGAAGGCTACTATTATTCACTAAGAATGTATTATTTCACAAACATAATTCTAACCCCTTTTAATTTGTTAACTTGATAATTGCATAGCTCATAAGCTTTAATGAAAAAAATGAAAAAGTCCATTTCATCTTAAATATTTTTGAGTAAGAAAATATTATTTAATAATTCAGTTTATCATGCAATTGATAATACAATTCTGCTGTTTTATTGCATTGAAATTTTATTATAAAGAAGAAAATTGCCTACCATATTTAATTTAAATTCGTAAAAGGTAGACAAGATGTATGAAACATGGCTGCATAATGTTTCTAAAATTAACCACACATGATCTGCAAATTTTGTTAAGTTCAGTTGATGGTTTTCCTTTTCTTCCCCCTCTGTTCTTCCATTTCCTGTTCTTCTTTTTGAAGCAGGATCAGTTAGCAGATATTTGTTTCATAGAAACTTTAATAATTAGTAAAGACAATGGCACATATCAGTGAAAATTTCAAAATTTTAGAATTTGAAAATTACTATTTTGTCAATGCATCCTTGGAGTTTTTGGTTTTAAAGAATCATGATGGGACACAGTCTTCTGATTATGAATAAAGCACTAACGATAATTTCTCTATTTACTGTGGAAGATGAAAATGGTTAACTCTGTATCTGTTTAATATGATTATCAGGTTAACTAGTCTGTATCATATAAAATCTGACAGCTTTTAATTACATATATTCACTGATTCACTATTCTTTGTGAGTCTGCTGCATGTCAGTTGTTATGCTGGGAATATAGAATTTAATAATGTGCCAAAGTACTTATTGCAAGAATTGACTAATGAGAAATGACTTGCCTCTCTCAGAAACTAATATTGTAAGAGACCTTGTGTTGGAGAGTTCTCAGTGAAAGACCTACTTTAATTTCTCACCTCCTGTGACCTGCCATTCGCTATATACTATCTAAAGGTCTCCAGCATTTTCTTCCCCTCAGGCCTTATTTCTCAAGGCAAATATTTATCAAAAGCATTTAAGTTAGAGAAGAACTCCACATTGACATATTGAACACAGGGTACCATATCAGCAACAAAACCTACATCTCCATTTAAAATGCTACTTGACTATACACCTATTAATTTCCTTAAGGACCTACTTTATATAAAGGAGAGTTTTTGAGGTTAAAAAAAAAAAAAAACTATGAGCATTCTCTCTAGACACTATGTGATAGTCAGAATGTCTTTTTTCTCTTAAGAAGTTTAGTAACTGCCATCTGAACTTAAACTGATTAAAGTATTAGATATTGGCAGGTAGAGGGATGTTTAGTGCTCAAAATCCAAGTCTAAATTAAACCATTAACTTTAAATTGTGCAGCAATATTCAGCAAATAAATTTCTAGCCATTATTGATGCCTGAAAATAAAAATTGTAGAAGTGAGAAGACAGTACTAGAGTTTTTTGTGGAATGTAGCAGGGTGGAATTGCTTCATATTTCTCCTGGTCCTTCTGAATGTGGGAAAAGTGTCCCAGGATTTGCAAGCCTTTTGTGGGCCATACATAGGGACATGAAATGGGGGAGGGAACTAGCAAGAGAACCTACATAGCCAGCAACACCTGCTGAAACAATAAGATCAAAGGGCAGCTGGAAGCTCAGGCAAATCGTATCATAGCTACTACTTGAAAGCCTTTCAAAGACACTTACTGTAAAATAATGTAGTTAGGATTTTGGATATAAAGAAAACAATTCGGTTTGGGTTAGGAAATGAAATAGAATAGAACTAAATCTGATCAATTTGAAAAAAGTAAGATAGATGTGGGGTACTCCAGTGAAGGGGAGCACCAGAGGAAAAATTCCTCCAGGTGTCATTAGAGCATGATAATGATCATAGGAGAACTCAAATTGTGTTATGTATTTTTATCTATTATGTTCAAAAAAGGCAATATCTTCATTGTGAGCTTTGTTTCAATTCAGGCTGTGTACAAAATCTTGCTTTTTGTTTGTTTGTTTTTGGTAAAATGCTGGTGAGCACTTAGCATATGCCCTTACTAGAAGTAGGAACTGATAGTCTAACACATTTGGCTCTTATGGATTATGCCTTCTGCTCTGGTCAAAGCTTTTCCTTCCAAAGACTGTCTCTTCTCCTTATAATGGTTGTCAGTGATTCTTTACTATAGTTATTTTGTAGCCATCCAAAACTTGGTTGAAATGCTTGAAAAAGCAGAGTTTGCATGTGCCCTTAAAATGTGACTCTAGTCCTTCCAATTTAAAAATCCTTGCTTGAGTTCCTAGCCAACAACCGTATGGCCTGAGTTGCTGGCTGTAGTACAGTGAATGTCTATCTCAGCATAGCCTAGAGTGACAGGGAAATGGATCTGATATGTCATCTAGTAATTTCACACTTAAGGGAGAATACTCTTTAGCCCAAAAGGTCAGTTGCAGGGACTCCCTGGTGGCACAAGGGTTAAGACGCAACCTATGAAGCAATCCGCAGCCACTGCAGCATGAGTTTGATTCCCAGCCAGACAGGGAGCAACCCACATGGCACAGCAGACCTCTCCTGACTCACCCACTGCTCCCCTCAGCAGTATACTTTGGTCATTTGGCCTGTTTTGTTCCCCACTCTGTCTCTGGTGAATCCTCTCACCCCACATACCTCTGGTCTGTACCCCAGCTCTTGTATGCATAAATAAATAAATCTTTAAAAAAATAAAAAGGTCAGTTGCAAAAGTTTCATATTTCAGTTTATTCATTGTTATGAACTCATGTGGGCATTATAACACTTTTCTTCATTTGTGTCTTATTTTATATCACAAATCTAGACTCCAGATGGGAATATAATTGATCTCTAAGTTTCTTGAAACACTCCAGGACAAAAAGTTTAAAGTCACTAAATTTGGTGTTTAGAGTATACAGTATTATAGCTCAGAACTTTTACTATAGTTGCCCAAACTGTTACTCCTTCTACACTACATTAGTTTACACTCTACCGTCTTCAATCTCTAACACTGCTCCATTTTTAACTTTTATTTGATGGCCATCTCTCTTATTTTCTGTATGTGTGTATAGTATATACACACAGATGCAAAAGCTCAGAAATTCTGCTTGCAACTATCTTCAACCACCTATATATAATATTCCTAATCGACATCCCCTGGTGGCCCAGGCAGTTGAGCACTGCGCTGTGAAGCTGTCCGCCACCTCTGCAGTGGCAGTTCAATCCCGGCAGGCCGGAGAGGGTGCCGCAAGGTGAAGCAGACCTCTCCTGTCTAGCCCGCTGCTCCCCTTTAGCAGTGTGTTTCCTCAGTCTGCCTGTTCCCTGCTTCCACTCTGGTGAATCCTCTCACCTTCCCGGAATCTGGCCTGTAACCGGTTCTTGTATAAATAAATAAATCTTAAAAAAAAAAATGTTCCTAAAAATTTTTTTTTTTTTTTTTTTTGTTCATTTGAGGTCACTGTCTTTACTTCTAAGGGCAATTTCTTTACTCATCCACTGGCTTCCTTTCACTCTTATCTATTTTAAATATATCATTACCTGCTTTTATTATTTGATATTTGCCATTTTTTTTTTTTTTTATGGAGACATGTTTTATTTATTTATTTGTTTGTTTGTTTGTTTATACATGCACTGGGTACAGTCAGAAGCGCGGGAGGGTGAGAGAATTCACCAGAGCCAGAGCAGGGAGCAGAGCAGGCAGAAGGACCGAAGTACACTGCTGAGGGGAGCAGCGGGTGGCAGGAGAGGTCTGCGCACCATGTGGGACCCTCCTCTGGTGGCCGGGGAGCAGCCGGG
Source organism: Talpa occidentalis (assembly GCF_014898055.3). Lineage (NCBI taxonomy): Eukaryota > Metazoa > Chordata > Mammalia > Eulipotyphla > Talpidae > Talpa > Talpa occidentalis. Next base: position 77,046,056 of record NW_023603184.1, on the reverse strand, counting down.
GATTGAACCGGCGCTGCAGAGGCTGCGGGCAGCTTCACAACCCAGCGCTCAACCGCTGTGCCACCGGGGAGGCCCTATTTGCCCATTTTTTAAATCTACCATTCTCATACATTATTCACATGCCATAATTTTCCCCGTGCTACCACAAAAGGAGTATCTTGATTCCAGTTTTCTTTGCTCCACAGAAAAACTCATTATATGTGATATCTTTACTCAACACAATTTTACTCATTTATTTCTCACTTGAACACTTCAGTCTCAATTTCTCCCTAGCTTCTTCACTGAAGTAGCTCTTACTGAGGTCAACAACAGTTTGAATATGTATAAATTCAATAATCAATTTTCACTTCAAATCTTGAACTCTCATCAGAATTTGTCACAGCTAATCACTCTTTTTTGTTGCCTCAAACCATTTAATTCTTTAATAAACTATGAACTTCATTCAAGTAGATTAAATTGTCTGTCATGGAGACCGATCACTTTGCCTTTAATGTGCTCTAACCTGGTATAAATATAAGTTGAATGTTAACCTGTTTTTATGCCAAACTCATCAAATCTATACAATCCACTGAATATAAATGTAAAGTATTAAAGCTTTTGAATAAAAACATTTGGCATTTCTTCAGTGAAAATGAAAAGCATTTGTCTCAGTTCTAACTAGTTTATTATAACTGATATATAGAGCAAGGAAAAAGTCATTGACTGTAGGTTTTAAATTAATTTAAATGCAAAACTTTTATTTTTTTAAATATAAGAAAGGGTAGAAATTTCCAAATTTGTTTGCAATTTTAGTTTTTGTAGCTAGTATTTATAGGTGTTTTAGCTAGATGTAGCAATCCTTTGGCTTTTGTTTTCCTATGTTTCTATCAACACTGAGATGATGGATTATTACCATTGATAAAACTAACACAGGTGAATTTAGGAGATTTTCTAAATAAGAAATGGAGCGTATGGAGCAAACACATTGCCCCAAACCCCAGTTGGGATCATGGCTAAAATTTCTAATCAAGTACATCCAGCTGACCCAAGATAAGGGTTCAGGAGCCTTATAAACAGAAGACTCTAGCATTATGTAGGGTACTACTAGTTGATTTGACTTGCCACCTAATTTGTATCCATTCCTGAATTATTCCTTAGGACATCCTGATTACAAGACTATCATACTACTGCAGACCCTGTTGTGGCACTGCATAAATCCTTTTGCTCTTAGAATTTCAATAAACAAACAAACAAAAAAAAAAGAATTTCAATGAACAATGACCCACACACACCTTCAATTACCCAACCAGCACTTCTTTGCCTAAGGGTTTTCTCTCACAACTGTGATCTGCTTCCCTATGTTAGGCATATATAGAGGGAGTCCTCTTTTCAGCCATTATGGGTCAGAGGTAATATATAAATATCTTGGTTCTTTAACTCTGAAATGTGTTTATTTTTAACCAAGTCTCCAAAGTTTCCCCAGTAGGATTATACTGCAGTCATTTGATGTGATAACTGCCTTGATCATTCTGTAATAGCTGCTCTCTTTAATTTGTTTCATGTCTCCACTCTTGTACTGCTGTTTTTCTTTAACTCTTAACTTATACTCCAATTCTTGTCTCAGGATCTGCTTCTGAGAAAACTTAAATGAGATACACATACCAGAATACAATGAAAGGATGCTAGCTCTGTACACAACTCAGAATAAGAAACTATTATAAAACTTGTAAAAAGAGGATCCTATATATTTACTATTAAAAACAATCCCTTTCATTTTCTGGATTTAGAATAATTTACATGAACAACTTTATGTTGCTTTTCTTCAAACACTATGCAAAATAGCATATTAGGTTTTCATATGAGTGTTTAATTATTTCAGATTTTGTACTAGATTACAAAAGAATACATTTTCTAAGTCCTGGGATTGAGATACTTAGAATTGGTTCTAACAATTACACTAATTTTGCCAGGTAGAAAAGAATGGAATTTGGTAGTGAAATAAGGAAAACTCACACATTGGAAAAAGGATTCAAATCACAGAAAACAATACTAAATATTTAGCCTCCAGAAATAACTGCTCACTGTGCTTGAAGGGTTGCTGAGAATATTATTACTGCTATTAGACTTGCCTTCAAACTTTAACAGATTTTAGACGATACACGACTGCATAAGGTTCTAAGTATATCCATATGTTGAGAATATTGCCAGGTAGTCACTTAGTGTTCGAAGTCCTTTATGTTGCTGCATTTTCTTTGAGACTGTCTATAAAAGTCACAAGAAAGCTTTATAAGACTGATAAAGATATAGCATGTATGCCTTTTTGTTTGTTTTTATTTTTTTAAGGTCTAGACAAATTCCTTTTATGTTGTCTCAGAGGACCATGCATCAAGTTTGGTTTGGCCTTTGGGGGTTGTCTCCTAGCATAAGTTGCAAAGGCAGAGCGTGATATCCTGGACCATTTTGTTATTGATTTTAAAAGACCGATACGTTTATTTCCCCATTTGGAGCACCCTAGTGCTGCTTTCTCTTTCTGACAGAACCTGAATCAAAGGCAGAGACCATGTCTTCTATTTACCTTGTATTTCCCAGCAGTACCTATTAGAGTGCCCTCCAAAAAGTAGGCACTCAATACTGCCAACTGACAAAGGCAAAGTGACATTAGTTGTCCTGTGGCTTCTGACCTCCTGAGGGAAATGCTAATTCTATCTCCCTCATATAATGAAAAGTTGTCTGAGGACACTAGGGGGTGAAGAATGCTTAGCAGCTATGTTTCAGGTGTGTTTTCTAGAAATCTCCATGTCATCAGTGTTTACTTTCAAGCAGAACTCTTAATAATGTTGACTTGAAAAGAATACATTTTCCTTAAAATTTTACCCAAATGGATTTGGAAGGACTGAAGAAAATGCCTTCTTTGTGGAGATACAAAGTTCCCCTTCAGTATATTCTACTGGATTATATAAATACTTCTATTTGCATATAACTAATAAGATTCTAACACTCTACCCAAAGCTGAATTGTCTTATGTACAGATTGAGTGAAAAATTAAAATGAAAAGAAAATGCCTTCTTGTCTCCTCTCCAACACAGGAAGAAAATTTGTTGGACTAAAAAGATGATGACTTAGAATCAGAAAATTAGGATTTCAGTCTAGCTTTGTTTGACCAGACATAATTTTGGACAAGTTATTTCATTTCTTTGACCTTCAGTTTTTTTTGTTTTTGTTTTTGTTTTTGTTTTTAAGAATTGTAATGTTCTTGATCCAGTCATCTATTTTTGGGCATTTGGGCTGTTTCCAAAGCTTAGCTATTGTAAACAGTGCTGCTATAAACATAGGGGTGCAGGTGTTCTTTGGAATTGATGTTTCTGTGTTCTTTGGGTAAATACCTAGGAGTGGAATTGCTGGATCCTGTGGAAGCTCTATGTTTAGTATGTCCAGAAATCTCCACACAGCTCAAGAAGATGTGGTACATATATACCATGGAATATTACTCAGCATTCAAAAAAGATAAACACATGCAATTTGCAGCAACATGGATGACGCTGGAAGGGATCATGCTCAGTGAAATAAGCCAAAAAGAAAAAGAAAAATACCGGATGGTCTCACTCATAGCAGGGATCTAGAAAACTTAAATAAGGGACCAGGAAAATGAATAACTATAAGAAAGTGAAAATCAAAATCAACAAAAACTATGAACCAGAGACACTTTTTGGGGGGTGGGGGGCGGGAGGGGAGGGATTGGGGTCAGAATGGGGGGATTGCAATTGTATGGGGAATATAAAAATAAAATTTATTAATTAAAAAAAAAAAGAATTGTAATGTTTACTTAAAATCAAATGTTTGTTGCAAGGGTTCGAAAAACAAGGCATATGTGAGGATGTTTTCAGTATCTCACCTGTGATAATAGCTCTGTAAGCTGAAGTGGTATCTGCAGTTCTGTGCACTCAGCTAGTCATTAATTGTGCTTTGCACACACATGTCTATAGCTCATCTTTTACCAACCTGGCTGACTCCTATTCTCCTTTCAGGTCTCCACTCAAGCCTCACACTCTAAAATTCTCTTTGATACACTCTGCCAGACATAGGCATCCCCTCCTTTTTAGAGCCATGTTCATATCAGGTGCTAATTACTTGCTTGAATGATTTTCTCCTACTCTTTTTTGTTTCTTGGTACTAGGAACTATATTTTTTCATCAGCTAGCTTTGGTTCATTGTACATCATATGGACTATCTAAATATGGACTATCTAATATGGACTCATATGGACTATCTAAATATTTGGTTATTTAATGCACATCAAGCAAGTGACTGTGCTTCAGTCTGGATCAAAAATTTTATACATGTTACGCCAAGATATGAAATCAATTCAGCATTATATATATTGAGAACATAAATTATAAATTTCTAATTTTTAACCATAACTTGGATGGGGAGATTTTCCTGGCTTTAGAAAGTCTTCAGTTGGGCCTCCCTGGTGATGCAGGTGGTTCAGCGCAGCACTGTGAAGCTGTCCGCAGCCTCTCTGCAGTGTAGGTTCCATCCCGGCCAGCCAGCGAGAATCCCACATGGCACGGCAGACCTCTCCTGTCTCTCCTGCTGCTCCCCTCAGCAGTGTATTTCAGTCAGTCTGCCTGTTCTGTTCCCCACTCTGTCTCTGGTGAATCCGCTAACCCTCCCATGCATCTGGCCTGTACCCCGACTCTTGTGTAAATAAATAAATAAAAATTAAAAAAAGTTAAAAAAAAAAGAAAGTCTTCAGTTGATGGCCAAATTGTTTCCTCCTTGCTTATTTTGGTATCTGATAGACAATGGGAAGAAAGAAAGGGAGCACTAGACTGACCACTAATCAGAAGTAATTTGCATCATCCTTTTCTCTGTGTGGCTTGGATTACCTGTGTAATGTTTGACACTAAGTAAGTGATAAATAATATGTTGACTGAATAGACTTCAGTCGACTTTATAAGAACTGAAAATGTAAAGGAACCATCTGACTATTTAGACTGTATTCCACATTCTATTTCTTAGGAACTCAAACTGCAGAAACTGCATTCCAGCAAACGCAGGCCGATATACTTACCATCAGTGGTCTATAAATGGATGCCTAATTTCTGCTAACACTAATTTCTTTGTACCATTTCAATAGCTACCAATAATTCCCTTCTCATTTCCACACGTATTATGTGTCATTGGCAGCAACAGAGCCATCGGAGTGCAGAGCAGTAAGCAATCTTCTGATGATTGATACTTGTGATACTACCCTGCTGTTTATTGAAGGAACTTACACTCACTGGCTGCTGAGGGTGCCTGTGTATAAAAAGATTAATTGAATCAAAAGGGCTTGCTCATTATTGGGTCCTCTCTATGCCACCGAGCCATGTAGTAGTCCCCATAAGACCTATTTCCTCCTTGTGCAGACTTTTTCCTGGCACTGTTTTCCTTCAGTTGTTGACAGTATATGGTGTGTGTATGTACATAATTCATTATACTACCATGTATGTCATGTAATATATATTTTATTCATTATATATTGTTACATGCATATATACCTACCATATACATACTTTATCAGATGTGTACATGCAATATATTTATGTTCTATTTGAACACTATGTATACATATATTGTATGTGTGTATGCATGTGTTTATACATGTGTGTATATTTCCAAATACATTTTAATGTCCACATGTTCTCTTTTTATAAGAATATCAGCCAAAATGAATCATGGCACCTTCTTACTTTACTTCATTAACTTTTGTAGAGCTTTTCTGCACAAACATCACATTCTGAGGTATTAGGCACAATTCAGTTCATAATAGGTGACCTAAGTGAACGTCCCATTTCTTAGAGATAGACTCAAAAGTCAAATACCACAAATGTGTGCAATTTATTTCAAATGATTTAGGAGGGGAATAAAATGTATTATATTTGTGTATGATGAATACATACTCCTCTCTCTCTCTCTCTCTCTCTCTCTCTCTCTCTCTCTCACTGTGTGTGTGTCTCTCTCTGTCTCTACCTATGTCTTAGTCTTTCTTCCCCTCTTTCTTTAATCTTTCTTTCCTTTTTCTTCTTTTCTCTTTCTCTCTCCCTCATCCTGCCTGCTCTCTAAGGGCAACATCTTAACAATTGGGGAATTTGGAGGAAGCATCCATTTTATCTTACAGCTTGAAATTTTTCAAAATAGTAAATCTGGGGGATGGGGGATTGAATAATAGTATATATAATCCTATCCCATAGAACCTTGTAATATAGTTGAGAAATGGAAGATACCTACAGAGGAGTCTACACAAAATGATAAGTGATGAAATAAAGATAAACACAGGTTATACAATGGAATCTGAGATAAGAGCAAATTGCCTCTAATTTCAACTATAACAACAACAAAATGTGATAATATGGTGGAAGTTTGTCATTTCTCACACGTTTGTTGTAACACGTTCATTTAACATCCCGTTGGTATGTTGAAAACACTCTTATGTAACATTCCTTAATGTTTTGCTTGTTTTATAGATAGATATTTGGCATATCAAAATTCCCCATAAGATACTGTGAATGTACATACTGAGTGAAAGTTTTGGACAATTTGGTGGAATATGACTATATCAGAAAGAACAATATTTCCTTTAAAACAATTTGAACATTACATTATAATTTTCCCATGTGAAATTTAAATTCCAGTATCTATGAACAATCTATTTTAATTTTAAGTATTTAACAAAATATATTTTAATGCTAAATGCAAATTGACGTTTATAATATAGAACTATTTTCTTTCATAGTCGCAAATCTTAACAGAAAAGTAATTTAAGAAATAGAGCATCATATGAAATTAAGAAAAAAAAGTGTATAATAGTTGAAAGAGGGAAACATTTCAAGTTGAATGTTTTCTACATTCTAAACATTACATTTCATTAAATTCAGAAAAATGCATTCTTACCTGGAAAATATTTTCTAACTTTATTGATAAAGAAGCTGGGACTCAGACTTTAACTAACTGCCTCAGAATCAAATACTTTCTTGAAATCAAAGTTGAAATTGAAATTCAGGTTGATTTGACTGTCTTTTGTATGTATCATCTTATGCCAAGCCTGACAGCAATGCAAGCCTACCAAGTAGAGTGTCTGACAAAATGGATACTCAATGAATATTTATTGAATGAAAGCATAGATGAATAACTTTCTGAAGTTTGTACTACTTTTGCATATGCTACCACTTTTGTTCAAAAGGTTGTTGTGGAATCCAACATCAAAATTAATCAGAATCATCATACCATTTATTTTAAGGCAGGACAATCATAATGCAACACCAAAATAATATTAGAGAAAGAGGCAGATCACAAGACTGGAATCAAATCTGTGCAATTAAGGATCTGGGGAGAATAGAAGCAAACACTGAAAAACAAAATCAGACAGATTTTAACTACCCAAGGCTAGGAATAGCAGACGGCAGGATTTAGAATTTCAGGGAAAACAACAAACTACAATTCAACAGGTTGTGGAATGAGAGGCAAATGACTGGCTGGAAGAAATATGTCTGGAATCCACAAAGTCCTGGTTGCATCCACTCCTGTTGACTTTTTAATCAATTTCTGCATACCATTCCATTTGTTTTCCCACAGAGTTTTGTGTCTTGAATGTGAACTGACCATTTTTCCAAAGGGTGAGCTCTGTTTAGCATATAGAATATGTTAAAGTAACCTTTCTTTCAAACTATTTGCTTTGGACACTGGACAAATATTACTTGGGTTTTGCTGGTAAAAATACAGACAATGATATCGGGCCAGCTCTTAAACAATTGGAAGTGATTTATATCAAAATGACTTTTTAAAAAATGTATTTATATGTATGCATACAAGGACTGGGGTGTAGGACAGAGGTGCTGTGAATAAGAGGATTCACCAGAGACAAGAGTGGGGAGCAGAACAGGTGGATCTGCTGAAATACACTGCTGAAGATAGTAGCAGGTGAGACAGGAGAGGTCTGCTGTGCCATGTGGGTCAGCTCCCTGGCTGGGTATCAAATTCCTGCAGCAGTGACTGGTGATGGCTTGATAGTGCTAACATTTTAAACCCTGTGCCACCAGGGAGGCACTCAAAATGGCTTTAAAATCATTCCATAAATGGTATAATACTTGCTTTCAAATTACTTTCAAATTATTGGAGTCAAAACAATTTAAGTAGTGTACCTCAGGATATTGAGACCTATTTCACAAAGAGTTTTAGAAACTCTTCATGAAAAGAATTTACCCACATTCAATGCTCTGACTTTAATCCTTGACTTTAACTTCATCAATCATATTCAAATGATCATTTATGTGCTTGCTGGTGTAGGTTCTAACTGAAATGGATAGGACTGTCTCAAAAAAAAACTGTTTGTAGTTATTAAAAGAGAAATTAAGAAAGGAGGGAGGGAGAAACAGAGGGAAAAAGGAAGGAAAACATTCAGATTATAAGAGCGTCATTATTTGCACAGTTATATAAAGTGTGCTCAAATATAAAAAAAGCTTGTGAGTACGTTGTGCTTACTTTCAGTTAGCAATTTTGAAGCACTTTACATTTGAGTCTGTTTACACATATAGGAAAGTGATGAATAATGCACATTCATCAATTAACCTTTCTTAATTTCAGCATTTGGAGCTATATCTTATATCTACAGTTATTTCAGTGATCCAAATATTCCAGTAGAAACTGAAAAAGTGTGGTGTTATTATTGCTATTGTTTGTTTACCTGACATAGCAAATATTTTATATTTTATAGAGACAATTGACTCCCAGAGCTTTGCTTTATAATTGGAAAGGCAAGGTATGAAGTCTAAATTCTGTTTTTTTTTTTTCTATGTATAGTTAACATTCAATATAATTAGAGTCATAAGAATTGGAGGTTTCTTAAATATATAGCACTACCATAGAGGAGAACAGGAAAATATTTTGGGGAAATTGAATGCAATATTTTTCCATATAATGAAGAGATGAGTTTTAAACCATACTCTGTAATTGCTTATCTGTATGATCCTGGAAAATTATTTTCTATTTCTAGGTCTGTATTATAATTTAATACTACTATCCAAGGTGGAGAAAATAATTTTAAATCATCATAGTAGCACAGAGGTCAACATTAGCTCAGAATTCATTTTCATTTTATATTACCATTGTGTTTTGTATTTGTTTTTTTTTTTTTTTTTTTATTGATACCATCATTTAAAGTAAATAAATCTTTGTTTACCATTCCTAATGTCTGGTTAGCAGACCCATTCCTTAACATAGTAATTCAATATTACTTCAATTAAAAATATAATTAAAACAAAAACACAGCAGTTTCAAAGTAGCTTTTATACATTCCCTGTGTGAAGTTTAAGATCAAATATGAGGAAATAGAACATTTCCTTTATGATTGTTTCATTCTCTCTGTGTGTATGTGTGTATGCATGCATGTGTATATGTATGTGTGTATATATACATATATGTGTGTCTATATATATATATATGTTTAAACTTATCTCTGTCACTATCACTAATATATATATTTAAACTTATCTATATCTCTGTTGCTATCACTATCTCTAATCTTCCTCTCTCCTAGTTCATACATGCCCCCAAACACCACTATCCTGACTTTATATGTCTGTTTAAATCAGCAGCCACTACTAGCTTTCTGCCATCATATAAATAATTCAATACAAAGAACCTAATTAAATTGTGTAACCATCTTACTGGGTATGCAGGGCTAGTCACCACTACTGTTCTAACAATCTAAGAATAGAAGGTGAATTGGAGGTATTCAAATGTAAATGTACTTGGGCAGAAGACTCTTTCCTGTAGAAAAACAAACCAAAAGGAAATGTTATGAACTGTACAGATATTCCAAGCTAATTTTCCTAACTAGTGTTAGAAACTGCTCACTAAGTTCATGGTGGATAATGCAATTTGCTTAGAATATTCTGGTTACCAATCAATTGGACATTTGACCATGAAATTTTAACATAAACCCCTAGATCACTACCTTGTTTTTATTCAACTACATAATGTTCACCTTTCCTTTATAAATATTTGAAACACATTTTGCCATGCAATTTAATTTCAGAAGTGGCAGATCCTTATGTAGTGACTATCTGAAGAATGTTTTCTGAATAATTTACCTTATACGCATGAAACAGATTGACAGGTACAAACTACATATTTTTCTAATAGTTTCATTGATTTTATTTTATAATGGAATATGAAATTTTGGATTTCATTCTGCTGTGTTTTCTGTGGAAGACAAAGTAAAAGATGGAAGTATTTATTGAGGTATAGTTATTGTATTTTTAGACTTCTGAATTCTCTGTTCAAAGCCATTGATTACTCAAATAGCTTTTCCTTTTACATAAATAAAATAAAATTACATTTTAGTAATTCAGATTTGTCTTTTAAATTATCAATTTTCATAAGCAATAGCTGCTCAAAACATTTGCTGTCAGTAGAATATTTGACATATTTCTCTTGTGGTGATAATACATTTTCCAGTTGTGATTTTCTTTAGCCATGCATTTTCATGTAGTAATTTTTTAGTTGTAAATATTAGGAAACTGCATTCAAATAAGCTTAAGAACAAAATAGGAATTTAATGTTTCTGATTACAAATTAAAACAAATACTAATAATTTGAGCATGGTTGAATTCAGGGGTTGAATAATACATCCTAGTACCTGTCATTTCTCTATTATTTGATTGGGCTATTATAGGAAAGAACTGCAAAAAGAACTGCGGCTTACCCTTATGTCTCCCCATCCAGGTACAGTTGTTTAAAAAAGTTCTTTGAAACTCTCACCTAAGTCCTAACACTCATTCAGATTAGTGTTTCACTCATATGAGATGTACTTAAATTAAGAAGGGGTGCTCTCCTAAGTAAATAAATTTTGTGTATTCTGTCAGATAGAGTTCCAGCAGGAAAAAAACCTAAACAAATGAAATATATGAATATGCTTGGATTGTTTGTAAGGAAGTGATTTAAGTGACTATGGGAACTAGTTTTTTAGATGAAAATCAGCAAGGCAGACAATCAGGAAGGACATGTTGAACGCTTGGGCAGGAGCTGAGCCTGCAGTCCACAGGTTGAATTTTTCATCTCTAGTAAAACCTTACTTCTTGTACATATACAAAACATCTTCACAAGTAACACCTTGTTTAGTGTTTGATTGAATAACTAAAGACTATACCTTGATAAATTTAGCTGTAGCACTGAATATTATAGGCACTGACGTTAGAAGAAAGACATTGAACAGTAGAAGACTGAGCAGTAAAGACACTGAGGAATAGGAAAATTGATCAGTAAACAGACTAAGATATCTGTAAGAAATATACCAATACTATTATTCCATCTGTTTTCTTTGAAAAATTAATTGCTCTTCACATATAAATTAATGAAATTGGGAGAATATAACCATTGTTGATTATGCTTTTTAATACTTTGTTTTTAATTCTTTGTGATTATCAACAAGTTTTTTTTTTTTTTTAATGCATTGCTTCTACTAACAGTTTGCAGAGCCAGCCTGAGTATTCATAAATTATAAATTACATTTATTTCCAATTATTTTCTTCCTATTTCCTCTAGATATGCAGACTAGATGCCTGCAATTCTGTTATTACATAACCTTAAATCCAGTGGATACTAAATATCTCTGGACAGAAAGAATGAATTTGTAAGGAAATGGAGAATTGGTTAAAAATGTTTTCAATACTAATGTTATAGTGAATAACTTGTGTCTATATTGTCTCTTATTTGTGAAGATTCATCTTTAATATGAGTTTCTGTAATATAGAATGCTAGATCAAGGATAAATGCATATTTAATTTTGTCAATTAATGCTGTTGTTTTATATATAACAGATTTCCAACCCAGCAATGGTAGGAATTGGAGATTTCAGTGTGTCTCCAGGAGATAGTACTGTACAATAAATTTTAAATCACTATTTTAAAACATTAACATTTACCTTTTTGAATATTAACTCTCTTGTCAAAAAAAAAACATAGGTAGGAATGTAAATTTGCTGGCATAATTATCAATTTATGTAATCCTATTCAGTTTGTTGATGATGGAACTTCTGAAACTCATCCAGGTCAAGAAACCCTGGTCTAGAAGCCTCTCACTATTATCAAATACTTACTTTGCCAACTGCATAAGGTTAGCTACTCCCCTTCACCAGCTTGCTTTGACCTCCATAGACTTAACGTCCTTAACCTGAATAAGATCATCTGTTTTTGTTTAAAACTAAACTAAGACATTTAAATGAAGTCACTTATGAATAAGTTATTGTTTTATGCAACTTTTGCCTTATTTTTTTTTATGTTTGCCTTTTACAGTTAGGAATGTGAGGGTTAATCGAATAAATCTTATATTTTTATAATGTGATTTTATCTATGAGCCCATATAATTCTATCATTGTTGCAATACACATTCCAACAGCAAAATGAGATGGGCACACAAATATAAAAAGTAAATAATATCCAAGAAAACTATGCTGCAGTTAAAGTTTTATTTTTTTACACACTTTCCCCCTCCATTTAGTAAGAACTTAAAACATAAATTGACAGTTCAGTTAACTGGTAATTAGCATAGCAGTGAACCAAACTTGTTCAACAGTCCACAGCTTCATGGATACTACCTTAGTACTTCTGAGACAGCCATCTGTGTTATTTCAGCTCCAAAAAAAAAAAAAAAAAAAAAAAAATCCCTTTATAAACCAAAGGACTTCTTTATGTGAGGAAATTTGATTATACATCTCTGCATACCTCAAAGAGCAACTTTTTTGACATCTAATAATTCACTGCAAATATTCTACCATTCCACATGAATCAAGTATATTGAGCATGAGTTTTTGAGTACTGACATCCTGAAATCTGACCCCTGAAGGAGTTCTCAGATAGCATTGCCCTTGGTCATGAAAAGTAATATGCCCAAATTGTAAATCCATTCTTCATTTTAAATTGAAAGACATCTTGAAATCTTATAAGACAGGTAGACTTCCTGAAGGTAAAATACATCCAAGAAATATATTTTATTGAAAATTATCATTGTCTAGAATACTGTTCTTAACTCACCCTTTTCCCCACTCCATTATCAAGCCTATTGACACAGACTCCAAAATACTTCTTGAATCTGTTTCTAATTTTCCAATTGTATTCCCTATACTAATCCACAACTGCCAAACATATCTTTAATCTAATCTCTCAACACAACCAGTCCATACTTCTCACAGGGAACAGTATTATAGTTTTAAAATTCATGCTGATTTTACGCATATCATTTAAGAAAACAAAGAAGCAAAACTTGCTGCATTCTGGAAATGGATAGTCTAAACCCAATGGTAGAGTGATTTTATTTGCATTTGTTTGCCACTTTTTCAAATATGAATTCTAATATCTAATGGGAGAAAGTCCTTCCAGAGTCTATATGTAAATAAATATACATATATATATATATATCTGTTTCTATCTCTCTCTCTCTGTCTATCTGTCTGTCTATCTATCTATCTATCTATCTATCTATCTATCTATCTATCTATCTATCTATCTATCTATCTCATCTCATCTTTCTCTAGGGAGAAAACCTAGTATTGAAGGGAAGGATCACAGTCAGGAGAGAGCTTCAAGAAGATAGGAAAACAGACTGGCATCCATAGTGCAGTGCACAAATCAAGGCCAGTAAACAGAAACTCCAAAAAAAAGAAAAGAAACAAAAATATAAAACTGTTCACCCCCCCCGCCCCCCAAAAAAGAAAAAACAAAAGAACTCCAACAGATAAAATCAGACTCCTGAATCCCACCCATGGCAACTCATTAGAGTCCCCTCGTGGCAACACGAGCTTTGCTTAGCTGTTTTTGCTTCAGATAAAGATATATTTTGCTTTGCTACAAATAAACTTTTTTTTAAAGATTTATTTATTTATTTATACAAGCACTGGGTACAGTCAGAAGCGCGGGAGGGTGAGAGAATTCATCAGAACCAGAGCGGGGAGCAGAGCAGGCAGAAGGACCCAAGTACACTGCTGAGGGGAGCAGCGGGCAGCAGGAGAAGTCTGCGCGCCATGTGGGACCCTCCTCCAGTGGCCTGGGAGCTGCCCGTGATGGAACTGGCGCTGCGGAGGCTGTGGGCAGCTTTGCAACCCGGCGCTCAACCGCTGCGCCACCGGGAGGCCCTACAAATAAACTTTTGCTGAGCATACTCCACTGTCTTTTCTTCTGCTTTCAAAGCAAGTATTGGCTCCCAGTCTCTTCTGAGGTCTGGAGAAACCAAAAACTAAGTAAAGTGACAATTGCCAGTTTCAGTATGCAAAGACACCAGGCTAGTTTCTGATCATAAAATGCTAAATAAAGATGATATATGGCATTTGTACCCTGGAGATTGTAATATACTTAGTAATCAAATTTTAAACATGATATATAGATATAGATAGTATGTGTGAGTGTGATATGTGTGTGTATCTCTTTCATAAAAGTTAAATGAAGAAGGGTATTATAAGAATGCACAAAATGTCATGAGATTGTATCAGTCAGACCCAACTAATATTGAATGAAGAGAAAAGGTCTTTCACAAAAGTTGACATTTAAGTGGAAAATTAAAAGATAAGATTGGAGTAGCATAACAGACATTGTTTTTCAGGCTGAAGGATGAATATGTGCAGAGTAGAAGGAAGAAAATGTATGGGTTGGTGAAGAAACTGAAAGCCAAAGGCATTAAAAGTATAGAGGTTAAGGAATAGGGGACTGAATTAGTAGCTATGTAGAAGAAGCAGGACAGATGGCTGAGACAAAATAATGTTCAATATTGTCAATAATGTTAAGAATACAAGATTGTATTCTAATTAATACCGGCAGCTATAGAAGGGTTTTTAGAACACAGAATCCACTCTTCATTCTAATAAGATCACTTGGATATTATGAGAAGATTATTTTAAAAGGAACAAGAAACAGGGATGAAATATAAGTTCCCAGGGTAACCCTGGTGGCACAGGCGGTTGAACACCACGCTGTGAAGCTGTCCGCAGCCTCTGCAGAGCTGGTTCAATCCCGGCCAGCTGGCGGGGGTCCCACATGGCACGGCTGACCTTTCCTGTCTCGCCTGCTGCTCCCGTCAGCTGTGTATTTCATCAGTCTGCCTGTTCTGTTCCCCGCTCTGTCACTGGTGAATTCTCTCACCCTTCTGTGCATCTGGCCTATACCCCGGTTCTTGTATAAATAAATAAATAAATCTTAAAATATATATATATATATATATATATATATATAAGTGCCCAACAAGAGGTGTTGGGGACTTGGTTTGGGAAAGAGGATCTGAGAAGGAGCTATATATATGGATTTGAAATATACTTTGAAGATACAGTTGGCAGATGTGGTGATGTATTAGTATAAAGGTATCAAGGATGAATGCCTAGATTCTGGAATGAGCTGTTGGATAAAATGTGGCACAATTTAACACACTAAAGTAGGAATACTTTATTACAGTAAATAAAAAAATTAAAAATGACAGAATAAAGTAGGAATATTTTAGTAAAAATAGCAAAATGTTAATATGTTAAATCTGTGACAATTTAAATAATTTAACTATAAGTATGAAGAAGCAAGTTTATTTTTGAGTTAGAAACTCAGAAACAGATTAGAATTTAGAAGAGTTGTCATAATAAATGAAAGGGCAACACTTAAGGTGATCTATGTAAGAATTAGAGATCCAACACTGAACCTATAAATTCCAGTATTGCTAGACTTGGATAGAAAAAGATTAAACATGCAATTAAGAAAATGTGATCATGTAGGAAGAAAACTGAGAAAGCACTAAGGGAAAGAAAATTTGAAGGGGAGGGAGTGATTAGCGTGGCATGTTGCTAAGGCGAGGTGAATAAAATGAGAGCTGAGAAAGATTTAGTCATATTAAAATTTTTAGCAACCTATGTAAGTTTAAAAGAAAAAAGAATACTGAGGCTGGATGGGATATCCATGTGGAATGAAGAATGATTGAGAGGAAATATGAAGCCATCTTGCATGAACTGTTCTTTGGAGAAGGTTTTTCTGTGAATGGTTCATAGAAAGAAAGGACTATACACGAAAGATAGTTTGAAGTTAATGGAAAACTTTCATGTGTTTCAGAGTGATAAATGGCAGAGCAAGTTTGCATGCTGAAAGTGAAAGTTAAAGAAGGGTTGGTCAAAAATGCAGAAAAGTATATTGTTGAAAATTAGCTTCTGAGGAGATGGGATGGGTTTTGCCTTTCACTGACCTAATCACATAGGTAGATACCACCTTGTGTATTTTAAGAAAAGAGGGGGAAAATAATTGATGTAGATGTCAATAGGTGTAGGCTGGGGCTATAAGCAAACAAAGAAGTTGCTTTTCAATGTGCTTTAAATTTTCTATTCAGTGAGAGACAAGAGACAAGATCATCCTTTTTTTTTTTAAGGTTTATTTATTTATACAAGCACTGGGTACAGTCAGAAGTGCGGGAGGGTGAGAGAATTCACCAAAGTCAGAGCCAGAGCCAGAGCGGAGAGCAGAACAGGCAGACTGACAAAGTACACTGCTGAGGGGAGCAGCGGGTGGCAGGAGAGGTCTGCACACCATGTAGGACCCTTGCCAGGCAGCTGGGGATTAAACCAGCGCTGCAGAGGCTGCAGGCAGCTTCGCAACCCAGCACTCAACCACTGTGCTACCGGAGAAGCCAGACAAGATCATCCTTTGAGAGAAGAGTAGGGTAGAATAGAATGAATTAGATCCTTGTGGACAGTTGAAGGACAGAAAATGGGAAGGGCCATTGAGGACAAAGTTTTGATAAGGTCAAAGACTTGCTGCAGTAAGTACCTGAGCAAGACAGATAGTAAACATTCAGTCAGATGAAAGAATTGGAGGCTCTTGGTGGGTGGATGGTGGTGATAGTGGTGATGATGGTTGTGTTTTTTCCTATGACAAAGGCATAATTTCTAATCATGACTGTGAGGATTTGTAGTTGAAGTATACTAAAATTAAATGGCCATAGAGAAAGAGGAGGTCAAGGCAACAAGAAAGAACTTTATGGATTCATTATCCAGTAGATCTTAGAATTATTGACTTCCCTGGTTGGTTAGCAAGGTAGAAAACAAGGATGGGTGCTGTCAGAGATACACACCAAGTGAGACAAAAAATCAGAGATATTGCAAGATGAGAGTAATTATTCTGTAATAAGTAGTGGGGAGGGCAGTGCTTTTAATGACTGCTGAGAAATAGTAACCTCAGGAGATACTAAATTTCATTATAGGTAAAACAGTAGAAGGAACAATCAGAGTAGTCTTATGAGATTGGTAATATTGAGATCACGTAATTGGTCCTATCCATGGACCATTGGACTATGAACATTTGGAAGGTACATTCAAAGTGTTTGATAGAAAAAGAGAAGATGGTGTAAGTGGACAGAATGTTATATTGCACTGCACTTTGGACAGAGACCTACATAAACATGGGTAAAATGTTGACAGATTTAGTCCTGATATTGTCATTGATAAATATGGATTTATAAGGTTTCAATTATAGACTGAGAATAAAAAAAAAGGAATGCCAGGTCAGTAAGTAAGGCCACATTTGTCATTAGAAATGGCCTATGCGGTTATTTATATCCTTGATGGTAGGAATCAACTAGTAAACATATTCAAGTGATTCTTAGAGTATAAAGAAATTTGTGATGGATCACAATCAAATCAAGTTTTGGTCCAGCCTTTTACTAGCTGATATCTAATAGGGTCAATGGTCTACCCCTTTTCCTAGAGCTCCCATCCCTACTCTCTGATCATCTGGCCATGTTAACAGAACTGCGCACTAGGTGGATGCCATACTTTTTGATGTTGGTAATTGAAAGGGTTCTAATGGTGAATGAGCTCAGCTTACAATTTTGTTTGATTTGTGCCACATGTTCTTTATTCTAACTTTCTGTAAACAGGAAGAAGGATGATACTGGCATGTGGAGCTGGACTTGTCATGAACACTAACTGGGTGGGACAGGTTTATTTAACTAAGGATGTTGAATTGAGCAACCAATTACTGACATCATAATACTTATACACTTTAGGAGAAATCATGGGTGGAAATGTTTCCAGTACATAGAGTAGCCAGATGTATGCAAGAATCTGGACATCAAGTTTAATTTCAGTGTATTTATGTATGAACTGAAAACGAAGTTCAATAGAGATTTTTCAAACAATGAAACCCAAAATCCCAAATGAGTAAAAATCAATAAATATCTGTCGAGAACAGTCTTGGCTAGACAGAGAAGTTAGTTTAATTGCTTATTGTCCACATCCCTTAAGTAGAAGCAGCTAATGGAATGTGAATATAAATCTCTTACTACAAAGACTCATTATTCTTTTAGATTTGCAATTTAATTTTAGAATTGCAGTGCTAAATATTTAATAATCCTACTTTAATTCTGAATACACTGTCAATTTGTGTTCAATTTGTGTATATACAATATAAGTTGTAATACTATCAGTGTTATTTGGATAACACTAAATTATTTTAAAGATAAGCCTGGAAAATGAAGTTCTTAATATAATCCTTACTAAGGGAAACATATATCAATTTTTCTGAAATATAAAGTAATATAGTTATCTACATTAATGTGTTATTAATAAATATGGAAAGTTTGCTAGATCCTAATCAGAATAATGATTTTATTTTTAATCTGACAATATGTCCTTCCTAGTTTTATGTCTCCCTTCCCTCTCATCTTCTCTCCAATCAAAATCTTTTTGTGTAACTTCATTGTTTAATCAGTTAAAGTGAAAGGTAGCTTGTCTCATTGCAAGAACATTTTGTGAATTTTTAAATTCCATCATTGAGTTATAACTAAAATGTTACAACTAAAAGTGGTGACACAAAAAGCAGGTTGACTACACTTAAAGGATATGGATCAGACTCTGCTGTGTTCAAATCCCCCTATGTTCTTTTGGTATAAAGTACATAAGTATCATTTTAAATGGATATAACTGGTGAAAGTGTTATTTTTATCAATTAAAAATTACATGTTTTAAGATGTCAGTATATGTAATATATGCTTTGCTTTAAAGCATAGGTGTGATTAGAGTCACCGGTCTGTAAACACAGCACTCTGTCATTGTCTGTGGATGCTCCCTTTGTGACTTTTGATTTATGTTAGGGAAATTTACCAACAATACACAGAGTTTCTTACTATCCTCAACTGTATAAAATGCATACATATGTAGTAATTCATGGCTACCGATATAATTAATAATGGTCTCAGATAAAACAAGTGTCCCATATCTGAGATAAAAAAAAGTCAAAATAATAACTCCCATTTACTACAGATGCTAAATTATAAGAATGATGAACCATGGATAATGAACTGGATTAGTAATATAGTTTGAAAGGAATGTTTTATTACTTTTAACTAATAGTTAAACTTATCTTAGAAATGGTAGTTGGAATATTAATTTTTGTCTTATTGGGAAAGGAATAGAATAACATTAAAAAAATAAGTGAAGAGCCAAACACTATCATTCTCAATTTAATATCTTCTTTATGCTAAGAGTAAAATAAAATAATTGATACCGCAGGAAAAAACAGGGAGATTGTTACATTAGGGTGCCAATATACCAAAGGCAGAATAAGGTACTTGATAAGATACGTACTAAATAAGATGAAATAAATGAGATTTCAAACCACTACCAATGTTCCTTTCTATGGAATTTCTGGTTAGTTTGTTGGCTTAGACATGGTTTCTAAACCTAGGGAGAATAACAAAATATGAAATGACTACATTTCAGTTTAAAAGCAAAATTTAACGGGAAAAATCAGGAACATTCCAAGTAAGAATATCCTTCAAAATAATTCATGTTTGCCTATCAGAAATGATGACATAATGAGCAGTGAAAATTACAAAGCTTACAATTGTTAGCGATGTATAATGGTTCAAGATTCAAGGTGTCTAGAGAGAAAGAACAATTAGATACAATATATGATGTTGGATTGGATTCTGAATTAGTGAAAGATATTAATTTTTGTTATAGAGAATATTATTGGTCAAAGGAAAAATCTGAATAAAAATTATATAGTTTTATAACTTTATAAACTAATAGATTTATCTTAGAAACTGTAGTTGGAATACTGTTTTTTGTTGTCTTAGTTATAATGTAATAAAATGATATCAAAAATAAGTGAAGAATCTGCATACTGTGGTTATATTAGAGAATGCCCTTGTACTTAAAAGATTGAAGCTGAAATATTTAGGTGTAAAATATCATGGTTTGTCCAATTTACTCTCAAATGATCTTGAGAATAAATTAAATAGAAGGACAAAATGTGAACAATTGATGAATCTAAAGGTTCTAGACAGTCTTTTATTGTCACACTATTTATGTAAGTTTGAAATTAGCTAAAAATGTTAAGTTAAAAACAAGGCATGGCATATATTCATGTTATGGTCTGAAAATGAATAACCATGTAAACTTTTAGCCTGGTTTTCTTTCTCTTCTGTACAATACAAAGTTATCTGCCACTTCTGATTCACAGGTAATTATAATTGTTTGCAACATTGCTACAATAGGGGGCCACATAATACCAGATATGTCGATAATGGGGTTCACAGCACATTATTTACTTTTTCTAAAATTTGTGCAAATATTATAGAAAGAAAAGAGTGATTTTCCACCCCAACTATTCTTACATCAAAAATGTAGTTAGCTAAAAATTGTAGAACTAAAAATTGTAGCTTTAGCTTACCAATTATAACATAGCTATGCTACCAATGAAAAATGCTCTGGAAATGAAGACTTTTCTGTAACAGTGGTGGGAAATTTAAACAAAAGTTAAAAAGGGCTGAAATCAGTAAACAGAAATTTATATAATCATAAGTCTGGATACTTGCTGCTTCAAGTTCTGTTGTCTTACAGTCTTATTGTCTTGGGGAACTCTTCCATTTCTTGTATTTCAATTATAAATATACACAGAAGGTTCAATTTAGTGTAAAGAACTATTTTATATCTACACTGGACACTAGTTATTCTGACATAGGGTGGGTGGGGTTACAAAGACAAAATCTTTACTGATTTTTCTAGCTCAAAAATGTTTCACATACCCGAAATCCTCTTGTGTTTTTTTTTATTTTTTTACTTCCGTGGAGAGTAAAATTTGACAAATCATATACTTATACATTTTTCATACTTTGAAGCTTATTCAGACAGTAGCAACGATCAGTTGTATCATGAACTAGAATAAATATGAGAATCACTTGCATCACTTCCTGTAATAATAAGTCAATGTCACTGAAAAGTATTTTGTAAAAATAATGTTTTCCTGACCTCCTTCATCATCACTTTATTCTCTTTTCCTCTATAATTAATCATATCAAGCAGAAGTATCAAAAATCACAAGTATTTTAGCAAATACTTAATTCAGTGTCATCTTCTTAATCTTCTGTATTTAAATTTTGTTAAGTGATTGACACAGCCAGTCGCTTCAATTCTTTATTCTCAAACTGTTGTCCCATAGACTTCTATGAGAGTAAATATTATCTCTTTGACCATAAATGTTGTTTCCCCAACAGCATGCCTCCAAGTTTCTTGCCTTGGTACTGTTTTCTTTTTACTTTTGGGATACATCTAATTAAGTCATTCCAAAATGACTTCAGAAAAGGATTTCCAGACTCAACTTTCCTCTTAATTACCATATTGATAGATGCAGTTGCCTGTTTCGTATCACTATCTGTACTTAGTCTGTACACATCATGTGCCAGAACCTTCAACTCCCTTGCACAAAGTCAAACAACCTGTACACCTCTTCAGCTCTGTGAAACGGACCCACCATCACAGGAAACTGTAACAGGAAAGGCTTTTTGGTATGGAGTGAGAAAGAGAGATCATATGTCAAGAATAGTGGGCAGTTTGCTAGAGGAAAGGAAAAAGAAGTCAAATTTGCCCCTTAGTAATTTAACTTGCGGTGATTCTGAACAAACAGATTTACAAGTGAAGAAAGAGTAGATGCAAGATGGAATTGATGGAAGCAGGAAGAGAGGGGTGGGGACAGTGAGTGTGCATAGGAGCAAAGGTTTGAGAATTTAGCATGACAATAAAGCATAGCATTGTATACTCTTCATTTATTCTTCACTAGAATAGGAAGCGCTTCACCTGAGTGGAATGTCACTTGAAAAATAGTTTTTAATTCATTGTGATAAATTGATCTTTCAAGAACATTTGGGGAATATATATATTCATAATAAAATCTGTCTCACACTATCACAGAACAGTGTGCATTAATGTTTAAAAATTAGAAAAAGCCTCCCACAGAGTATGAGCTAAATTGAAGTTTAAATAGTGCTTTTTAGCTTGAAAGGTACCCCATACTGTTATATAATATAAGATTGTTGTGAAAAAAGTAACTGAAAACTAATTTTCCAAGTTTGTAAAATCAAATACACTGTACTCTAGGTAATCTTAATATTGCTCAGTCACTGTAAATTGAATTATTTTTGAGATTATATTTAAGTCAGGGCAAGATGGTCTTCTATTTGTAAATGTAATTTAGTCTCATGAGTGAGTAATCTCGTTAAATCTTGTTAAATCTTGTCAGGTTAATTGAAATTGATTTGTGTTTACTAAACATAGTGAATACTAATCAAATATTAAACACTGAACTGTTAGAAGAATTGACAGACACTGTTAGTATATGGTAGGATTTATTGTCTCCATGGTTAACGTTGCTTTTTAACCTTTTCTTCAAATTCTAGAAAGGAAAATATGCAGAAGTGACCTGCATTTACTTTATGAAATTTTGTGACTTGGGAATATTTGGGAGAATTTGGGATTGTATTCAGGGGAATTACTCACATTTTATTTCCATTGCTACAGACAGCATATTTGCTTTTCCATCTGTTTAATTCCATTCCAGGTTTGCTATTCTCCACTACTCCTAGCACCATTGAGCACCAAATAATAGCTTTTGTAGGGACAGACATTACCAAAAATTTTGAAAATCAAGTTGAAGATAAAGCCTGATAGCTCACATGCCCTGACCTGGTGATTTGGCTCAGTTCTGGAGCTTATACTAAACAGAGACTACACATTTCTCCCAGGTTGTATGTGTGTCAGCTCTGTGCGGCTTAAAGAAACATTTCCCCTTATACAAAAATAACCTCACCATTATCATTTGTTATGGGGAAATTTTACAGTTGTTGGTTAACCTCCTCCCTTATGCCCTGCAATATTCATTAGCAGATTTTTCTGTTTATGAGTGATATTATATGGAAATGGTTATGGGAAGCAACAGATGTAACCACTGAAATAAATTAGAAGGAAAAGTTCTGTTTTTTACAGATGGTTCTATTGAATATGCTTTTATTTCCCCCTCTACTTTAACATTTGGTTTTCTTTCAACAGAAAACTTTTCTTTACTGACTATGGGAATGTGGCCAAAGTGGAGCGATGTGACATGGATGGGATGAACAGAACAAGGATAATTGATTCAAAGACAGAGCAGCCAGCTGCACTGGCACTAGACTTAGTCAACAAATTGGTTTACTGGGTAGATCTTTACTTGGACTATGTGGAAGTAGTGGACTATCAAGGAAAAAACAGACACACTATCATTCAAGGCAGACAAGTAAGTGTGATTTTGTTGGAATATACAGCCACAGTAACAAAATGTATGGTATCATATTAGAAAGAAGACCCAGATTTGCAGTACAGAAATTTCTTATGAAGTCAAGCTGCAATGAGTCATAAAAATTGCAATGTATTGCCTATGTGGGAAATGTTCTTTTCACAAAGCATTCCATAATAGTGGAGAAGCCTCTCATCCCTCTATTGAAAGCAAAGCACTCAAAACAAAACCAATGAAAATAAGCAAATAAAAGCTAAAATGCTACACTGAAAGAAAAGAACGTATTAGAATAGGACAGATGTTATGACCTACTTGCTAAAAACTAATTTATGTAGTCCATTCATAAGGAACTGAACTAGCATTTTGCCCATGTGGCACTGAAGATACTTTGCTAACAAAAGCAAATGCTGCTCACAAAGGTAACTTTATTACTTTAGTATGTTGCATTAAAGTTTGCCTTCTAATGTATTCAAGTACTTCCTAAGGTTAAAGACACCAAGGTCAAAATTTTTTTGAGTTTTGTCCTTGCAAATTACAGGGATTTTGTTGTTTTTCCAAATAACACCCAGTAAACACTTAAAGACGATATCGATGTGGAAATAAGTCTTATTCACTTATTCACTTTTCAAAATTCAATTTTATTTCACTGTGCACAATAATTTTATGTGAAATTCTTAGTGTATGGAGCCAAAATACATGAATCTCCACTTTTTTGGCAATGCAAGCCAAAAATATACTGTAATTATCTCTTAAAGTCACTTTTTTCTTTCTTATCAGCTCCTTAGAATGGATTTATTTCCCCATTCTTGGCAGATAAACAAATGTACCAATCAGGGTGGTTTAAAAAATCTGTTTCCAAAATTAGCAGTGAGGTCCGGCCCCTTATTTTTCACCTTCAATAGCCTACAAACTGATGTTTTTGTCGTATTCTTGAAGTTATGACTTCTAGAAATCCTAGTCATTGGAACAGTAGCCTATATATACTTAAATAATTTATCTTTGAAACAGGAATTAGGAATTCAAATGATTTTCCTGGTGACTACTTTAAAAAGTTTTAAGTCTGAAGTATTTATCTATTTTTTTTTTTTTGTCATACATATTGCCTGTGTTTTGCTAGTTCCCTAAGCATATGCTTAGTCTGGCACTAAGTAATCCAAATAGATAAATTTTTTTGAAGTATTTGGGTTGTACGCAGAATGTTCTACTCACCACTCCAAGCTCCTCCCACCTCTCTGGGTATAGTTAGCAGAACAGGCAGCTTGTACTTACTTTGTGGAAACATGCTTCTGAAGGGAAGGCATGGAGGCAATGAATGCAATTTAATCTTTATTGTGTGAACATGTTTTCTACTCTGACCAATTGTTCTGTATTAGATGTGCTTTCTCTCCTGGAATGAGGATTGACAGTTTTGTAGAAAGGAACCATGTCCTCCCAGGTATATGGACCCAAAGTTTGAGCAAGACAATAATGACAAGAGAATAGTTCAGGTGTTTGTTATTTTTATAGGAAAAATTTATTACCCAAGGAAAAATTGGATCCTACGTTTATTTAGTGACTATGTTGCTATTTAGACAATGATGTCAGTTAAAATAGGCATGCCCAGATTCTCACACTCACATACACACAAATTTAGTGGGACTTTCCACTAATATAGAAAAAGATTATTTGGACATGACATAAAATGCACCCACCAGTTGATTCCTGTATTTCATTTATATATTGGAAATGAAAAATGGTTCTAAAACAACATTAAAAGTTAATCTTTTTAGTCACATCTCATAAGCAAGTACCAACAAAGAGTAATGATGAGTCATGTGTGCTCAGATGACAAGTCAAGTGCATTTGCTTTAAGTACAGAACTGACAAGATTTCCTGCTTAACATAGAACATTTTGTTATTTTGTCCTATAAAAAAAAATAGTCAAAGCATACATATTTTTGCAAACTCTGTTAATGACATATCTGTACTAAAATACACTAGACACTAGACGGGCGCCTCCCTGGTGGCTCAAGGGGTTAGGACACAACACTATGAAGCTATCCACAACCTCTCCAGCATGAGTTTGATCCCTGGCCAGGGAGGTGACCCATAAGGCACAACAGACCTCTCTTGTCTTGCCCGCTGCTCCCCTCAGCAGTGTATTTCAATCAATCTGCCTACTCCGTTCCCCACTCTGCCTCTGGTGTGAATCCTCTCACCCCTGCACCTCTAGCCTCTGCTCCAGTTCTTGTATGCATAAATGCATCTTTAAAAAATAAAATAGGGGGCCTCCCCAGTGGCGCAGCGGTTGAGCGCCGGGTTGCGAAGCTGCCCACAGCCTCTGCAGCGCTGGTTCAATCCCCGGCTGCTCCCCAGCCACCAGAGGAGGGTCCCACATGGCGCGCAAACCTCTCCTGCCGCCCGCTGCTCCCCTCAGCAGTGTACTTGGGTCCTTCTGCCTGCTCTGCTCCCTGCTCTGGCTCTGGTGAATTCTCTCACCCTCCCACGCTTCTGACTGTACCCAGTGCTTGTATAAATAAATAAATAAATCTTTTCAAAAAATAAATAAATAAATAAATAAATAAATAAATAAATAAATAAATATAAAAAAATAAAATAGGGCCTCCCTGGTGGTTCAAGGGGTTAAACACTGCACTACGAAGCAATCTGCAGCCTCTGTAGCACCAGTTGGATCTCCCCCCGGCCAGGGAGCAACCCATATGGCGCAGCAGACCTCGCCTGTCTCGCCCGCTGCTCCCCTCAGCAGTGTTTTTCAGTCAGTCTGCCTGTTCTGTTCCCCACTCTGTCTCTGGTGAATCCTCTTACCACCTGCATCTCTGGCCTCTTCCCCAGCTCTTATATGCATAAATAAATAAATCTTTAAAAAAATAAATAAATAATAAAATAAATATTCTATGAGTAGAATACAATGGCAAATAATAGTGACAAGTGCTTTTTCATCACAATCTCTACAGAAAATCAATTGACTGCTTCATCATACCCCGGGCCAGAACCATTTTATTTTAAGTATACTGCAAGAAATGCCTATGGGCAATGTGCCTAGCTAGTGCCTTTGTATGAGAAAAGCCACACACTTTGTACATTCTTTGCTTTACTGAAAGCTCTCCACATTTTTTAAGAAATCTATTCTTCCCCCAGACCTTCTTCCCAAGACCTCTGCCAAGAAGGAGAACTACTTTGTTTTACATTTCCATTATAAGTAAGCTTTAGGAATAATGAAATTTCTGAGTAAAATGCTTTTGTTTACATTTAATCTAAATAAGAGATTTCCTAATATATTATTTTCTGATGGGGCAAGAATTAATTTAAATGTAACTTGTGGCAAAAAGAATATGGTAGTTTAAATATATAAGACAAATTTTCAAAGGTGCTTACTCATCTTTCCTTTTACAGACAGAGCTATGATTTTATGTATTGTACATATCTATGACTACATGAAAAAGGAGTCTATAAAATATGTCAAATTCTACGTAACAACTTCATATCAGTATTGAGTATACCTGAATGTTTGGTTCATACTAGCTTTTGAAAACTAACTACCGAACATGGTATCTTAATGAAACATGAATAAAATTACCTCTCATACATTTGGAATTGGTTTATCAACTACTGCATATTTTATTCTCAGAGCAAATTTGTTAGTGAGATACATACTTATTTGAGAAAAAAATGAATGATACTAAATTGTGACTTTCAATATAAAAATTATCCATAGTAGTAAATATCAATCCATTTTTTCTTTCAAGTTGAAAGCAACATAATTACAAATTATAGTTATTTTTGCCCTTTTTTAAAAGGTCAGACATCTTCATGGTATAACTGTGTTTGAAGACTATTTGTATGCAACCAATTCTGATAACTTCAATATCATAAGGATAAACCGATTTAATGGCACTGATGTTCAATCATTAATTAAAATGGAAAATGCTCGAGGGATTAGAATCTATCAAAAAAGGACTCAACCAACAGGTAAGATGCGAGAGTTTTTGGTAACCTTCATAATGGTAGATAGAATGGGAATATGGCCCTTGTGCTTTTGTATGGTATTAAAGTGGCTGAGACATAAACTCTCTGTTTTGATAGTAAAAGTGTAAAGTCTACTTGATAAAATGGAATAGAGCTCCCTTCACAAGTCTAAATGACAAATTGTTCACTTCCTAGTAAATCATTTCTATAACCATAGAATTAAAATGATGTCTAGATTTAGATTCAGGAAGGTACTTTCAATCATGATACATGTACACAGGAAACCAAAAGCAGGAACTTTTTTTGTATGATTTTTGAGAGAAATATTTCAAATCAGTTTATTTTCTCGCAGTGTCTGTTGTTATTGTAGCCATTGGGATGTCTTGTCTAAACATCCCAATTGTTCCCTAATATCTACTAAGTAAAAAATAAATTTTAATGAGAAGACTGTAATGTTCCTAAGTATTTTTAAAAACACAAACTAGTTATCTTTCAAGGTAGGTTAGTAATGCTTGCTCACCAATACAATTTAGGCTCAATCATATTTAATTATATAACATAAAAACTACTACACAAAATCTCCATCATCTTTTTATGCTTCAAGTAGAAACTGCTTTAAAATTTTCTAAAATTTAACTTACATTTAATTAACCTATATTCCATTCAGTAAACTTTATTCAATCTATTGTCATAAATATGTGCACTGTAAATTCAAATTTGGAATCACTCAGATAACCTTATTTAAGTTTCAAATTAGGATTTATTCCATCTCCAATTGTTATCGGCCATTTACTATGTGCCTGAAACTATTTAAAGTGGAAATACAGCAGTGAATAAAAGCAAGAAAAAGTTCTTAATTTTATGAAATTACACTCTAGTGGAGAAGGCATAATGAAGGAGTAATCAAGTAGATCATTATTATATTAGAATATAATAAGTGCTATAGAGAAAAAATAAAAGAGCAAAGGCATGTCAAGGATGGGGATTGCTTTCATTTTTATATTGAAGTCATAGGAAGTTCAATTGAAATGACAAAATTGAATGAAGACTTGAAATAACCAAGGGAGAGAGACATATGAATGAGAGAAAGAGGGATAAGCGGGCACAAAGGCCAAGAGAGGAAGCTTAACTTTAACAAGGAACAGTAAGGAAACTTGCTTCTCTGGAGCAAGTGGGCAAGGGTTAGAAAAGTAGGCCATGAGGTTGCAGAAATGAAGGAGGGTCAAATCAAGTAGGGCCTGTATGCAATTTGTAAAGCTTTTGCTTATACTGTTAGTGAGCTGGGGGGTCCTTAGGAAGCTCTAAGCAGAGGACTCTTATGATCTGCTTTGTCTTTTTAATGGGATCAGTATCACTACTGGGTCAACTCTAGGCTATGAGGGATAAGGGTGAAAGTCTTTTATTTTGTTCATCCTCTCCACATGTATTTATCCTATACATATATTTTTTCTCTAACTACTAACACTCTTGCAATGTCTTTCTATCCCTCATTCTTTACACATAAACATAGTGTCTTTATTTTGAAAATTGCAGTAACTGATCCCCCCTCCCCCCCCACACACACAGAGATACACACTTCATTTTGTGGTAAGTTTCTCAAAATGGAAATGGATGAAAAATTTAGAACAATATGTCTTGTGTTAACACTCTTCAGTTATCACAGTTCTTCTAGATTTATGTGCCCATATGATTGATATTTAAAAGGAAATCCTTTCTCTTTAACTACCTAATATGTAATATTTTATAATAATTTTTTTATATTTCTAAGAAATATATCTGCATTTTATGTGTGTATTAAATGTGTGTATTTAAAAATGTATATTCATATAAATACATAAAAAGGTGAAATGTATAAACATGTGTAAATATATACCAAAAATCATGTTACTATATTTTGATTACATGAAAACACTTTTGATTAATATAAAAATACTGTATCCTTCAGTATTGTTTTAAAATGTAGCCTTAGGGGGATTTTGGCAAATCCCTATTACTTCTATGGGGCTTAATCTCTTCCAACTGATTATGGTACTAAACAATTGGGGTTATAGAATTTTGATAAGATTCCCTGTTCTTACACTGTAAAAGTTTGGAAATACTGATACATGTAATTAACTTATCATTGGAGAATATCCAGGGTCTTTTTTTTTTTTTTTTATTTCTTACAGTCAGAAGTCATGCATGTGAAGTGGATCCATATGGAATGCCAGGGGGATGTTCACACATCTGTCTGCTCAGCAGCAGTTACAAAACACGTACTTGTCGCTGCAGGACTGGCTTCAACTTGGGAAGTGATGGCAGGTCATGCAAAAGTAGGTTGTTAATATCAAACATTTGCCAGCAGCTACCTCTTAGAGTTTGTAGCATTAATTAGCATCATCAACATCAGTAATAACATAGGATTTCATCAGGTAAAATTTGCCTGCAACTATGTACCAGTTATCTTTCTCAAGATCAGTATTTAGGTGATTTTTTTTAAAAACATATATACATTTTTTTTTTTTTTGAGACAATGAGAATGGGAAATGTAATTGGACTGTAGTAGCTAACTTTATGGACCTCCAGAAAATATACTATAGGGAAGATTTTTTTTTTTTTTGGTAGATTCTTCCTTTAACTCTTTAAAAAAAAAAAAAAAGAAGAAAGGAAAATTTTGGTTCAATGAGCTTGAATCATTGGTTGGCCATATTTTCTATAACTTGAAAAAAGATGCAGTTCCTAGCAATAGGTTTGTATAGTTCAAAAAAATCCACATGAACAAATGCTTTGCCTATGTATCATCACTGGTGGGCGTGGAATTCATGTCATTATTTAATTTCCAGGTTACAGAAGCTAATTTCCAGGTACCTCGAAATTACCTAACAGCAAACTCTTTAACAGTTTTATCGAAAAGCTTTCTTATAGTTAGGTGTGTCTTTGTTTTAATTTTGAAATATGCTCAAATAATTTAATTGTTTTATTTAAATAAACTGATAAATATTTTTTAAATAAATCACTTTTTTAAGTTTATTTTTCCCAGATTCCCTTTTGTATTTATTGAGGTATGATTGGTTTATGGCATTGTATATGATTTTGAGATATAGAATCATATCCTCCAGGTGAGTTATAACACTACACTTATCCCAAAAAGTCCTTGACCATAGACCATTGTACTCCTTCCCAACTGTGTTCTCCCCTCCCTAATCCTTTGGCAGCCTCAATTCTATAGTCATATATCTAGGATTTGTTATTAGTTGGGACCTATCTGACCCTTGGTTTTGTTTTTCTATATTCCACTTAGAAATGAGACCAACCAGTGTTTGTCTTTCTCCTTCTGACTTACTTCACTTAGCGTAATCCCATCCAGTAACATCCAAGTTGTCACAAAATTTCAAGAGCTCCTCTTTTTTCATTTTTATAGCTGAGTGGATTTTTACTGTGTATATAGACCACACTGTCTTAATCATTTATTTATCTTTAAGCACTTAGGTTGTTTTCATAACTTGACTATTGTAAATAGTACTTCAGTAAACATAGGAGTGCAAGGGCACAGCAAAAGACACTATCACTATAACAAAAAGAAGTCTACAAATGGGAGAAAATATTTGCACAACATATATCTGACAAGGGATTGATATCAAAAACCTACTAAGAACACATACAAGTATAGGGGAAAAAAAATAAACAAATAGCTCAGTAAGAATAGGGGCAGAAGCTAGGCACAAATAGGCATATCTCCAAAGAAGACATACAGATGGTTAAAAGGATCATGAAAAAAAAAAATGTTCACCAGTTGTCATCAAGGAAATGTAAATCCATGGGATATCTTCTCACACCTCTGAGAATGGCCCACATCAAAAATACTGTAAACAGCAAGTGTTGCTGAGGATGTGGAGAAGAAGGAGCCTTTGTACACTGCTGGTGGGAATATAGACTGGTCCAGCCCACATGGAAACCAGTATGAGATTTCTCAAAATATTAAAAGATTATCTACTAAATGAGCCAGCAATTACACTCCTAAGTATCTACCCAAAGAATTCAGAGACACTAATTCAAAGTGACACAAGTTTACATTTTTTAAAGATTTATTTATTTCTGCATACAAGAACTGGGACACAGACCAGAGATGGGGGTGGTGAGAGGATTCACCAGAGACAGAGCGGGGAACAGAACAAGCTGACTGACTGAAATACACTGCTGAGGGCAGCGGCCGGTGAGACAGGAGAGGTCTGCTGTATCATGTGAGTCACCTCCCTGGCCGAGGATTTAACACGTGCTGCAGTGGCTGCAAATAGCTTCATAGGTTGCATCTTAACCCCTTGTGCCACCAGGGATGCCCCATAAGTTTATATTTTAAAAGAAAAATTGGTTAAGATCTACTTAGGATTTTATAATCCAACACAATATATTGTCTTTACGTTTTATTTTTGTTAGTCCCCTCTCTCTGAATACCCTTCTGCCATATTTGGTTTAATATTTGTGCTTGTTGAAGACTGAAATAAGAACACTACATTTGTTACTATTTTCAGTTAAATGTTAGATTAAATAGTGTAAATAACTTTATATCAATAACTCAAGTGTTTGAACTGTGATAAAATATGTGCACATTGGTATTTTGTTTTAATGTTTAATTTTGGAATTGAATATTATATTGTAAAGATACCAGATTTCATGGTCAAAAGATCCTCTAGATTATTGAAAGATCCTTGAGGTCAGAAACCTCAAGGCAGAAGAAGTTGTGTGTATGTGTATGCATGTATGTGTAACCAGTCTTTGAACCGGTATTGTTACCACTTGGGAATTGTTGTCTTTTGTATGCAAATACAACCATACCATTCATACATGTATGTGTACAAATAGTTGGGGGATAAAAATATAAGATCAGAGTTCTATAAGCTTCAATCATCCAAAATGTAATGTGCCAATCTGGGTACATTTATAGTAACAGAAGTAATTCTGGCTATTTTAAGCAGACAAGATAGAGTACAAATAGATAGATGCATATGAAATCATTGAAAAGCCTAAAATAGCAGCTTATAGACTGTACTTTGGAGACATTCCTCACAGCTACCATTAAACCGGACTGTTTTAAGGAGGAAGATTAGCCATAATCAGAAAATAGGACATCAAGAGGCCATAAGTGACAACAGTAGCTTCAAAAACATCATTTTAGTTGAGAGCCAGGGATTAGGAAATTTGCTCTACCACACTTAGCTCTATCAATATTTCACGATTGTTAGTCCTCTATTGGCAAACATAATGCCCAAAAAAGCCATCTCTTCATCGTCTCTTCATATGCAAGTAGGAAGAAGACTGATATATAAAAATTCAGTTTTTCTATTATATGAACATTAGCAAAAGAAACAAAGAATGGCCTCATTTCTATATTTTAAATTGAGCTACTCCATTTGACTTTAGGTATTTAAATAAAACCAGACCATGTCTACATGGGTGTCTGTGAAATGTATGTTTCAGTTTCTAATTTTCTGTTGTACAGTAAACATGTAAGAAGAAACTTTCCAATAGATTTTGAATAGCTAAAGAAATTACTAAAAGCAATAGAAAAAATAGTTATATTTTTATTTAAAAAAAGCATGGACACTAACATTAATGAAGTGCCATATTTACCAATTTCCAATTAAAACATGGATTAAAAATACAACTGAAACCACAATCAAACATTGGCAAGAATGTCTGTAATTAAACCAGTGCACTTTTGCATTGATAATACAATTAGAAATTGATACAATTAAAGCAAGGTTGATAATACATACAACAGACCTAAAACTGATACTGTCTTTTAAGAAATTCTACTTTTTATAGATGGAGCAAACTGAGGTTTAGATAAAGATAAGCCTAAAATTCTAACACTTGAAAGCTGAGTATAGAGCTGAAGTATCCAGAGTTGAAGGAGATGGAAGAGAAATGAGAACAAAGAAAAAAGGGAACACAAGGGATTGTGGTGGTGGAGTATGGGTAAATTGGTGGGTGTGCATTTGGGTGGCAATACATGAGTGGGGGGAAGGGGAACCTATACTTCCAAAGCACTACAATGATATATGACAATATTACCTCAATAATAAAAAAAAAAGAAATTATTCCACTTTTGACTGAAAAATTTTGTTGTGTTTCATAACAGAAATTTAGAAACAACTTACATATCCAACAATAAGAAAGTAACTGATTATATTATATTGCTACTCCAGCAGGGAACATTATGGTATCATTGAAAAGAATGTTTTAAAGACTCCTTAATGACACAAAAATGTCATTAATTAAAAAAAAAATACTACAATGCATGTGTAAGACCCTTATTTATGAAAATCAAAAATTATCTTTAAATTTGGTGAAATGCTTAGGAATGTTAAAAACTTTCAAATTAAAGTAACATGAGAATATTGTTTTAATGAAAATACTTTTGAAAATAGGTAGGCACTAAAAAAGAAGGTATGAGGGCAGTGAGGAAGTGGAATGTTTCTTTATCCATTAATTCTGTTTCTGGAACTATATTTTAAGTTATCATCTAAGGAAATGTAATGAGGTTAAAAATGCTTATTTATCTTAGTTTTATAATAATGAAAACAAACAACTGCAGAATGATCTAATAATTTATCATGCCAATAAAACTGAAAATATAAGGCTTAAAATAATGGAGCAACATCAAACATAATGTCGATGCCAAGATTTCCTAATAAAATCAGGATATAAAATCCAGTATCCTCTTCTATTTAAGTAAACATGCATTAGAAAACAACTAGATGCATTAGATGGTCCCACAAAGGAATACTACAGAACATTGAAAATGAATGAAAAATGACTAAAAGATGAATGGATAAATAACACCAATGTAATAATAAAATTAACTTATTTAATAATTCACATGTAACTCAGACATGTGAAATTAAACAATTTATTACTGGGAAATGCATACTGTATATGTGGTAAAACTCTTTAAAATATTTGATAAACACAATAATCAGGATATTAGGTGTTTCTGGTATAGAAAGGGGATGGGTATGGGATACATATTTGGCTTCCAATGTTCTGGAATATTCTTAAGTCATGTTGTATGTATATGGGATTTGTTTTATTTTTACTTTTATGTGGGTGACTATTATAAATACAAATAATAGTGTTCCAATAATAATAATTTTAAAAATCAAAAGAAAGAAAATATGTAAGGTGATAAAATACTTTGTATTAAGGATGTTGACTTTATGATGAATTACTTTTTTTTTCTTTTCCATTTTCCCTAAAGTTTCTATAATGTGTTATTTTATTAAGAATCTCATGGTATGGTTATTCAAATATAACTGAGTCATTTGTGCCTTAGTCTTACTGGTAAAACTCAGGATGTTTTCTCTCCTATAAAAATTATCTCTAAAAATTACATATGCTAAACTAAGATTAGGGGTATCTCAGCTGTTAGTGAGCTTTGCATATATTTCATTTAAAATTCTGAAAGAGTCAATTCCCTCTTCAGAAAAAAAAACAACCTTTATGGTGGGTATGGTGGTGTGGAATACATTTGCATATGTGTGAACTTCTACTCCCCCAAAATATACTCTACTGTAACCCAACATTGTTCAAATAAAAACAGAAAGAAAACACTACCTTGAGTCTGCCCTTTTTTCATCCAAGAGACAGTTTTTTGTTTTGTTTAGGGTTTGGGGCTTTTTTTTTTTTTTTTTTTGGCTTAGTTTAACTTAGTTTTTGATAAACGCTGTGTTGTACATCAGAGTTACTGGCAGACAACATCAATATCTAACATTCTAATTAAGATATGAAGAAAAAAGGGATGTTGTAACTGGCATTTGCTTTCATTTCTTAAAAAAATTCACATTTATACAGCTATACTATATTCATATGCAAGTATGTGATAGATACTGTGTTAAATTGCCTCTAACAGTCTGTAGATACAAATTCTGGGGGCAGGGGAGATGTTTGAATGTACTGATTTTTTTTAGCATTTTCAAACATAATGAATGCTACAGTTAGTATCTAGAATGTGTTAGATAAATTGTAATGAATTGTAAAATTGAATGCGCGGATGTTTTCATAAATGTCCATTTTACAGTTACAATTTATCCAATGATCTGTCATGTTTTTGTTATATAGACAGTTACAGACAAAAGAATAATTAGCAAAATATAACCCATTCACTGAAGTAATTTCTGTTTTAATTAAAGTAATGCAATTTGCTGGTCTTCTTGCATTGAGATACATTTGGCATATTTTAGAGTTTAATTTTTGGTATTGAATTAAAAAACGCTAATTGTGCCAGTTAATTAAACAGTGGCATTATGCAGAGTAAAGAAGATTAGGCAGCATCAGTTGTTTATGTTTGTAATCTTTCTTTTGCAGGACCGAAGAATGAATTGTTCCTCTTTTATGGAAAAGGACGCCCAGGAATTGTTAGAGGAATGGATTTGAATACTAAGATAGCAGATGAATACATGATCCCCATAGAAAATCTGGTAAACCCTCGTGCTTTAGATTTTCATGCAGAAACCAATTATATCTACTTTGCTGACACCACCAGTTTCCTAATTGGCCGGCAGAAGATAGATGGCACAGAGCGAGAAACCATCCTGAAAGATGGTAAGTGACAATGTGTCACATTGACATTAAACTGCCCGGAGATAAAGCATTTTCAAAGCTGAATACAATATATGTGAAGCTAATTTTAACCAGAACTGAAGTTATTGTTGATTTAAAACTATTTGTTAATGTAATTATCTTCAATAACTTTATTTCTCCAAGCTTTTATATGCTAGTTCATTAATACCTTCATTACTGAACTTGCAAATGGTTACTACAATTCAAATATTTTAGGAATTAAATTGAATGTTTTTTCCATCTCCGTGGAAAAGGAGTTACAATTGTATGTTTACAGTGTTGTATAGCAGAACTTAAGATATAACAGGATATTAGACACTTTTGCAATATTCAGATCTCACTAAAATATTGGTTATGTCACTCAACTTGTGTTAGAATATCAAAGTCCCCATTGTCAATTCCCACATATTGTTTCTTTCTTTATAAATCTTCAAATTGGAGTTCTCTAGAGTGGCCCTTAAAGTATCAATATTTCCCCTCCTTTTTATTACTTGAGTAACATTTCATTATAAAATATATAAGCTTCAGATGTTAGTCGTGGAGAATTAACATTTGTATGTACATTAAATTCACCACTAAAAGTCCAAATCTAAATTCAGAAAAATTTTGTCTATATCTATTTTTACTTATAGATACATCTATGTAATTTATATATATATTCAAGCATATATGGTATATTTCATTAAAATTGGTACATTTCATAAATGTACCGACTCATGACCTAGAAACAATCATAAATGTACTGAATTTGACTTAGAACCAATAAATAATGTAACAAAATAATGCAACTTTGATATAAATAGAAAAAAATATTGAATAATTAAGGAAACTTGATCTTTGACTGCTAGTCCCCTGTAGGCTGGTAAATTAATAATTATCTCAGTTTCCTCTTATATGAAGTCTGCTAGCTTGGATTTTTAAAAACACATAATGTAGGGTATATTAATTGTATGCATTTTATATGATGGGTGTATTGTTAGCTATCATAGGAGATAAAGGGAAGTTTAGGAAATAGTTAATGTTTTCATATTGTTCGTAATCTTCCTTTGCAGATCATGTAAGCAAAGATGTTAAAGCGTGCAGCTGATAAGTTCCAATGTGTCCATAGAAATGTATGATTATGTTTGAGGTGGTATTTGCGCTGATCTTAGAGGAGCAATGTCAAATGGGAAAGGAGAATATTTCCACAGCCAAAGATCCCATGGAAACAAAAGCAAAAACAAGAAATCATGGGTGCCAGAACGGGGATAAAATGAACGTTAAGTGGAGTCCTGCTGGAGGTTTTGTTTGCAGTCTATAGTGACAGAGGAGATATGGAATGTGAAAAGAGGTGAAATGAAATAACTTGAATGTGAGGTGAAGGGTTTTGTATAAAATCCTTGATGAATAAGTGACAGGAAATGATTTTGAATGAAATGATGTTTTAGGAGACCCAAGCTGGTGGTGAAGTACAGAATGGATCAAAGAAAGTAGAGAAAATAAAAAAAAAAAAGAGACAGACTAAAATTATTTACAGCATGAGTGGTAATGAATGGCAGTCTCCCCTATTTTTTAGAGGGAATGTGAGAACCATAAGATTGATCACTCAACTCAGCTTTGCTTTAAATCAAACCCTCAATGTTAAAAGTACCCTTTTCATGAATGATAAAATGTGAAAATGAAAAAAATCCCTGTTTTTGTCTTTTTATAGTTTACTTATTAAGGAAATATAAACCCATCATTGCACATTCCCAAGGAGTATCTAATTAAAGATTCTTTTAATTGGGTATTACAGAGGTTATCTGTCTACTTTTCTCTGTAATGTGTCATCAAATGATAGGGCTTGACAATTTCAGGACAACGATTTTGCATATTCTTCTTAAATAGGTGCATTTAGATTGCTTTCATTTTGACCTCGACATTTTCAAGAGAGAATGAAATATAATATAGAGGATTCTTAGTTTCTTTTTAAAAAAGTGTCAGTTTCTGTGCTGCACTGAATATTCCAGTTTATAATACCAGCTTTGATAACAGTATATTATCTGTGCCACTGATGGTTCTTTATCAGTGATCGAGTCTAATATCTACTGGTCTGCCAGGCATACCTGGAGTTATTATGCAATATGAAAGTTATGAGAACATTTTGTAAGATTTTCATACCTGAAATGTATTTGGAATTTTGATATCCCTATACAAGGGACAGTTTAATGTCTTATTAGTTTATCTTTCTTTCTTTCTTACCAGTCAGGACAAAAAGAATAGACGTTATGATAGGAGATTATCATGTCAAAATACAATAACATTTGAAAAATGACAACTTAGGATTCTGGAATCAGAAAAAAAATAAGTTTTGTTTGTATTCACACATATAGCTAGATTGACCCAAACTCAAACCCTCAAGTCAATGCTTTCATTTGACAAATGATTTTGTGAACTCAGTAGAAATTCTGAGTCTTAGATAAATGTGTATTATTTGATGTATAAGACTGTAAGATTTTGCATTTGTAAATAAACATAAATATCTAGGACATCTTCTGTGTAACCTCAGGCTCTCTTTTTATGAAAGATAAAAAAGCAGTGTTTTATCATTCCTTCTTCGAATTTTTTTCTCCCAAAATTTTATTGAAAATCACTAAATATTGTATATCTTATTGTCTTTATGGAATCTAATGGACTAAAATGGTAGTTAAATTAATGAGGAAGGAGTTGTTAAGTGAGAAATAGTCTAGTTGAGATGTGTATATATATGTATACACACACAAAAAAATATATATACCAATAATTACTGACAAATATCTGAATATCACTATTACTTAAATGAAGATATACTAGTGATTTAATGACAGACTTCCATAAGTAAAAAAAAAAATCCATTTGTATCCTTTTTGTTCTCCAGATTTCTGCCAAAATTTTTACAATATTGATACTCTCCATTACTTTCAGTTGTTTATTTGATTTATTCACTTTTTTGGTCAATGTTCAGTGAGTGAGTTCTGTGGTCTGGGTGCTATTTTAGATTATATAAATTAACAAAGCTTCATACTTAATGTATATTCAAATAGTGAGAGGCAGATAATAAATAAGCAGATAAATGAATAAGAAAATGACACGTTATAAAGAACATAACATAGCTTAAGAGTAGATCACACACAGCACCACTAGCTTAAGACTCACTTCACAATTCTGAAATATCTCTAAACCTCTCACCCATAATTAGGCCAGATACTTAGAACAGATTATAAGCTGTGATTGGTTTCCAAATGACACCAACCTTAGAGTATGATTGATATTTCATGCAACTAGGAATCACCATTTGTTTTTATATTTCAATGATTTTCCTATTTTAACACTCTAGGAATATCCAATGTCTCGTAAAGATTTAATTTTACAAAAATGAAACAGGCATTGAGATATCATTACAAGAGTTATGTCAGAAAGTCCCCAGAAACTTTAAGCAATGATAATGCCTTGCAAAACACTTGACATTAAGAACAAACCTTTCTGCTATTAAATTACAGGTGAATATCAGTCATGTTTTTCTGAGTTTAACTGAACTTTTTCATAAAGCAAGAAAGGAAATAATGAATGTGTTTTTCAGTAATGGGATATTTCCTAATCAAAACTGTTAAGGTGAGATTTGCAAGTGAATGCAACAATATCTAGTAGATACCGTCCCAATCCAGAAGCAAGGTTTGCATATAATAACTCCTATATAATCTCAATAAGATGTTTTACCAGTATTCACTGGAGGTTTGAGTTGTGAAATCATAAGTTAGATTTCATGTTTAGTTTATAAGTAATTTGTAATGTTTTCATGAGGTAGATGAGATTGTTGAAAAATGATTTTTAAGCCAATATATCTGAATAGTTGACATGGATATAAGAAGATCAAAATATGGGTTTTAAATACACCAAATCTAGAAATTATAAAATTGAGTAGGGTGGCTAACAGGTTTTAGTAAACATGGGGAAGGCATCATTCTCATTTGCTTCTGCAAACATAGGCTTAAACTCAACTTTATGACTATACGCAGACATTATACCTCCCACACATATACAAACATGCATTTAATGTTAAGATCTAGATATTTCTATAAAGAAGTTTGTTATTTTATAAATATTAAATTTCTGGTAAGTTCAAAGGAGAGGGTATGAAAATTTTTGGTAATTGAAGTATTATTACATATATCATTGTCATATTAATAAGAATTCTAGTCAGCAGATTTTCTTGCATGTTTTATTTTGTTGTGTGTCCTTACCAGTTATATATTTTTAATTATTATTTTTATAAGTATCTTTAAGATTTTCCCCCACCACCATCTCTGTGCCCCCTTGTCCCTTCCCCTCCCCCTTCCTCTTAATCACAAAGCCCTCAGGATGTTTATTGTTGTCCACTGTTGTTGTTTTTTTTTTTTTTCAATCCAAGTGTTTTACCTTAGCAAATGGTCTCCTATGTAAATGTACAGTATTTATTTTATTTTTATAAGTCTGACACACTTTCCTGCACATAATACTCTTAAATTTCACCCATTTTGTTGAAAATGACTGCATTCCACCCTTTCTTGTGGCTGTATAATATCCCACGGTATGTATATATCATATCTTCTTGATACAATCATCTCTTTTATTTTTTAAAGATTTATTATTTTATTTTGTACAAGAACCATGGTACAGACCAGATGCGCAGGAAGGCGAGAGGATTCACCAGAGACAGAGTGGGGAACAGAACAGGCAGATTGACTGAAATACACTGCTGAGGGGAGCAGCAGGCGAGACAGGAGAGGTCTGTGGACCCTCGCCGGATGGCTGGGATCAAAC
This sequence comes from Talpa occidentalis, assembly GCF_014898055.3. Classification (NCBI taxonomy): domain Eukaryota; kingdom Metazoa; phylum Chordata; class Mammalia; order Eulipotyphla; family Talpidae; genus Talpa; species Talpa occidentalis. The sequence goes on along the minus strand of NW_023603184.1, from coordinate 77,005,113 downwards.
CAGCGCTGCAGAGGCTGAGGACAGCTTCACAGTGCGATGCTTAACTGCCTGTGCCACCAGGGGAGACCCTGATCCAATCATCTCTTGATGGACATTTATGCAGCTTCTTTCTGTTTCTCTCATAATCATTTACTGTATATCAAATAGGTTATGTAGAAGAACCTTTGAAATTAAATCAAGAAGAGCTATGCCTAGATAATGTTTCTCCTCTCAAAGTATTGTGGAGAGTTTGGTCAATCTATTTAGTAATTATTCTGAGGCTGAATTTTTTTTTTTTTTTTTTTTTTAGTTAGTTATCTTTGATAGAACAGTGCTTTCCAGTTCTTCCAGAAATAGATTGATGCTACCTTGTACTCAGTACTCAGGGTGGGGTCTGGACTAGCTCACTGCCAGCTCTCAGTAGTTTCTGTTTGATTGCCTCATTTCATACGCTTGCCCTTCCTTTAGTGTAGATCTGTGACCTGTGATCTCTTTCTGAGTGGGAGATCATGGTAGCTACAAGGGTGATCTCCATGCTGTGGGCCTAGTTTCCATTTTGGGACCTATGTGGCCTTTCTCTGCCTCTCTCCATTTGGTAGCCAAAATTTGCTCTATATCTGTGGTCTTGGGCAAGAGATAATTTTTCTGCCCCACACCATGAGGTAGCAAATACCTGTGTTTTCATTATTATTGCTTTGTTATTATTCCAGGATTCTGGGTTCCAGAAGTCTTTTTGTGTCTCCACCAGCTTAGTTTCTACTCTTCCTCAAGGTATTTGTACCTTTGTTTTCCACTAGTGTAATAGAGTGTTACTGTTCTCCGAGCAATAGACTAGTGTTGGCTGTTGGAAGTAAAGTTTGTGATGGGAACTGAGGTGTTTCCTGTGTCTCCTCAGAGCAACATGACTGGCGTTTAGCTATTCTTCAACAGTTCTTATCTTTGCAACTCAGCTATCTTTGGGGAAGAGAATATTTCTGCCCCTTTTCTAAGCTGATGATTTTTTTTTCTTTTTTTCTTTTTTATCTTTGCCTTGCTCCTGGAAGTGGGAAAGAATCCTTCCCTATCCCCAATGGTTCAAAAATTTCCTTTGTATGAGAGAAGAGTCTGAGAGATAAGGTGGGGCTTCATGTCTGTGAGACATGTAGGGGTCTCTCTCGAGTTCCTGCTACGTTTTCAATATTCTGCGAATTCAGTGAAAGAAATCTTTGGTGTCATAATTTCCTGAAAGATTTCAAACTCTTGCTTTAAACTGAATTCAATTTTAAGAATTCTTTACCGCTGTAACTTTTTTAAAGTCTACTTTCATAGCAGTTGCCTCTTTCCCCAATGGTCTGTCAAATGTGTAACACTTCAGGTATCCTCTTTTTTTTCTGGAAAAGGCCTGCCATTCTTTGGGTTTCTTTTCATCTTGGTGTCCTGAAATCTCAACTTTTATTTAGACTCAAGAAAAGTTGTGATCTTGTAGATTATTTATATTTCTCTTGTTGTTATATGTTTTAATATTCTTTTGTGACTTTCTGGTTTTAAGTGCTGCTCAACTGTGAATGTCTATAACATTTTAATGCAGATGGGACTTCCAAGAACAATATTGGAATACATTTTTAAAATGCTTTCTCACCCTTTATATAATTAATTTTGAAAAATAATAGAATACTACTTATGCGTGTGCGAATCCCCTATGTATTTTTAAACATACATAGATTGCATAGAAAAAAATTATATTTTATGCTAAAAGATGTGTTTTCTATTTTCAAAAGTTTTTCTGTATTATTTTTAACAAAAAATCATAATGGGAGTCTACATTTTACAAAAGGAAAATTTGGTTAATGCATTACATTATTAGAAATAAAATCTTTTGTTAAAAGATGTTGCGGTAAGATACAATTAAGGATTTTCTTCAAATCTGATCCTTATTTACTGCTAGGTTTTAGATTAATTTACCTACATAAGACATTATTTAATTCCAAAGATCTTTCAGAAAGCAGGCAAGGTGTTCATATGAAAATATAAGATTATTGTTCTTAAAGAGTTTGCATTCCAATTGAATGCATCTGTCAGATTACCAGTGAAGCAAAATCTAAATATAAAACAAAGTAAACATTTCATTCAGACTTTGCCCTTAAGAAGTCACTGTAAAATACTTTTAACAAAATAAATTTATAGTAGCATTGGAAATTTGAAGTGTGCCATCAGTAATCAATAATGAGAATTTCCAGCAAGAATACTTAACCAGATGACTGGAGCATGAGCAATCATAGCCTAAAATGCCGTAGGTATAAATTTAAAATATAAATTGAAAAAGAAAACACTGTGTCCCTAAAAATGATGATAAAAAGTCTCTAGGGCACTCTTTCAATTTTTAAAATTAGATTATCTTTATTGGGGTAACATTGGTTTACAATACTGTATGAGTTTTGTCATTACAGATTCACTTCTTTTCAAATGTATGTCATCCCCCACACACCCACCACCAAAGCTCAACTAATAGTCCACTATATGCCTTCTCCCTTCTCACTCCTCAGTGTTCCTCCCCTTATAGAGGCCTCTTTACTGCAATTTAATAAGTAAATGAACTAAGAACAATGGTCCAGTTGTCTGCCGCCCTTCATATTAATCACCTCTTCAAAGGCATATATAAATTTTGGATAGAATATGTCCATTGATTTAGGTGAAAAAGTTTAGAAGTTAAAATTTTACTTTAAAAATTGGACAAAAAGGGCCTCCCCTGGCGGCACAGCATTTGAGCACTGTGCTGCAAAGCTGTCAGCAGCCTCTGCAGCACAGGTTTGATCCCCCGGCTCCCGACGAGGGTCCCACATGGTGTGCAGACCTCTCCTGCAGCGCCCACTGCTCCCCTCAGCAGTGTACTTCGTCAGTCAGCCTGCCTGTTCTGTTCCTCTCTCTGGCTCTGGTGAATTCTCTCACCCTCCCGCGCTTTTGACTTTACCCAGTGCTTGAATAAATAAATCTTTAAAAACATGAAAAATAGGGCCTCCCCTGGTGGCACAGTGGTTGAGCGCTGGGCTGCGTGGCTGCCCGCCCCCTCTGCAGTGCAGGTTCGATCCCCGGCTGCTGGCGAGGGTCCCACATGGCACGTAGACCTCTCCAGCCGCCCGCTGCTCCCCTCAGCAGTGTATTTCATCAGTCTGCCTGTTCTGCTCTCCGCTCTGGCTCTGGTGAAGTCTCTCACCCTCCCGCTTCTAACTGTACCCAGTGCTTGTATAAATAAATAAATAAATCTTAAAAACAAATAAAAACATAAAAAATAAAAATTGGACAAAAATAAAACTTAAAGAGTACAAACATCTAAAACTAAGGATCATAAAAATTTGTTTTATAAATGGCATTTGGATGTGGTAAACTTCTTAAAGACATAAAACCCGGAAACTATTAAATATACAACATAAACGCTCACAGAAAAAACACACACACACATAGTACAAAAGTAATGTTGAGACACTTTGTTACAAAGTGGAAACAATATAAATTGGAAAAATGGAAACAACATAAATTTCTATCAAAAGAGGTATAATGCCCTTTTTTATTTTTGGTATGATGACTTTCAATGTGAATAATAACAAATAACAGTTTCCATACATGAGCTAGAACTATATATACAGATACAAACAAAAGCTCAAATCAAGCTGATAAAAAAAATAGAGAATTCTTTTTTTTTTTTCAGGCAGGATATCCTACTTAGGTAAGATAGTTGAAAAATTTTCATATGATTAATATATGACTGTCCATAGTGATTACATCCTGGAAGGGCCATGTGAACTATTTTACTCATTTGTCCATTTAAAAATATATACAACATGGAATGCATTAATATCTCACAAAAGCAAGAACTAAAAATAAAATAACTTTTACAAAGTAAAGAAATGAAGCCTTGGGTATATAAATAAAAGGTTTCTAATTGGACTAGTGAATTAAGGGCACATATCTCACATTAATATTTGACTTATTCAAAGATGTGAAGTTAAAAAATAAGGCCTAAATATTCAGATGGGTGTTATTTTATTTTAATTTTACTATTTGTTTTTGTTTTTTGCCTGCTAAAGCTCTTCCCTAAAATTTTTACCTATGAGGTTTTATTCCCTTTATATTTACAGGGGTAGGAGTTTCTAAATAGAGCTATTTTCTTATTGTGGGTCAGTTGTATGACTATCTTTTCCTCGTATCTTCACAAACATCCAATTATTCTGTCATAATTTAAGCAGCTATTGAAGTAGCTTCAGGACTCTTTTTTTTTTTTTTTTTTTTTGTGAACTACACATACTTATTTTGTTAAACCCTTTATGATATTTCACTTTGAAACTAAGTTGAGAATTATAAGGTCGATATGGGGCAAAAAGAAAATAAATCAATTTAGCATATTTTGCTCATATTTCTCTTTTAAAAATTCAAAGCAAAATACTGAATCAAACATTGTGAATATTAAGTAGAGAATAAAAAGTTTTGAAAGTATCAATCTCAGATAACTATGCAGTGCTCTTCAATTCTGTAATTTTATTAAGTTTTTATAATTTCTATTCCTTCACAATATATATATACACATATATGTATTATATACATTTGCCATTATATAGCATATCTCCATGCTAAAATAATCACCTAATAAATTCCATGGTTTTAATATTTAAAATGATATGTAAAACAATTTAAATGATTCAACTGGCATTATTTTTATGTAACCATATAATTTACTATGCTTCTAGAATGTGCCAGCCATTTAAAATATATTATTCTTTATCTTGACGCTAACCTGTGACTATAGGAGTCATTGTGTTTTTTTTCCCACAGATTAGGGCTCTGCTTCTTACAGGAGTTAAGGATGTTTCTGTTGTAACTCAACTGGTTGCAAGCTATGCTGAGGTGGGAATCTTTTTGTCCATTTGCAGAAATCCCAAATACCATGTTGTGACTGTCCATGATACTACCCCTAGTTATACTGTTTATAAATTATCTTTGGGGATAATTATAACTCATTTGGTTAAGAAAGTTGGAAATGCAACTGTTCTAAATAATCATGGAAACAAAGCACATAAATTAAATGAGCAGATGCAGGAATCAGTGTCTAAAATTTGAATTTTGCTCCAAAGCTTACTAGCTGAAGATTATATAACCCTCTCCAAAATTTCATCTCTTGCATCTGCAAGAAGGGAATAATAATTTTTTTCAGTTGCTCTGAGAATTAGGAGTCATCATGCTGTAAGACACATAGTACTTGGTAGGTACTTAAAAATACATGTTTTTTATACATATTTATCTAATTTTATATAGGAAATTAAATGAACCCAGAGGGAATGCCATTTACCCAAGATCTAATGGATAGTTTTCAACAGAATTTGTAATTAATATCCCCAACTCTCATTTTATATTTCCCACTATTTCGTATATCAGGATATCATTTCTAAAGTAAGTAATTCCTGCAAGAATTTTACTCTGGAATCACTGTGAATTTCAGGTTATTTTGTCTCTTTAAGTAGATGGAGAAGATGCCACTTGTTTAGTAGGTATTTCATCTCTCTGCCAGGAATCCTGGGATGTATAATCCAGGGAGATAATATGTGGCTATTAAAAGGCTGCAAGTGTTTTGGAAAAAAAAAAAAAAAAGTGATCTAGAAAGATATATCTATCATTTCAAACTATGAGCAAGCAACTTAATTATTAAAAAAAGACAACTATTTATAATTTAACAACACTTAATTATGTTCTTGGATTAGTAAATCATGTGCCGTAATAATGATATTGATTTCCACCTGTTCAGTCTCAGGATTTACTTACTATTTGATTAAGAGTTGCTACCCTGTATTAGTAACATATAAAGTATTCTTTATTGAATGTACTTGATTTTTGCTTACAATTTGATTTTTGCTTTCTGAGATTTCAAATCCCATAGCTCCTTCAACATTAGGATGGTAAGAAAGGATACTATGTTATTTATTATTTTACCTTTCACAGAGCATAGTTCTTTTTTTAATTAATAATATTGTTATCATTCAGTGTATTTATTGAAATAAAAAAATCTATATATCATGTTCTTAAAGTTCCTGAGAATAATGATTGCATATGTCAAACTGTGAGGTGTGACATATCATTAACCTCATTAATTGATATCTTTCAATCTGAAAACCTAGGTATGAACATATGTGTGATTTTCTGTCTGATCTGTTAGATTTTTTGATGTAATAGTAAATACAATATTTTAGATAGCTCCAAATATTTGACTTTATTTGAGGTATCTAATGGTTCAAGTAAGGATTTATTTTTTCTTCTAGGAATTTTGCACTATATGAAAATATTAGAATGATAATCATATTGAAATAATGGAAGAGTATTCATTACTGGTATTCAGGAACGGATAAACTAGCTACATATCCTCAATTCTTTGTTAATTCTTTCCTTTGCCTCAATTTATGGTGCTCACATTCATTCATTGATTTTTTCATTTCACAAATATTTACTAAGCCTTTACTACTGATCGCTATTAGGGGTTTCAGAACAAATTCTGCTTCTCTCCTGCTCTCATATTTTGTAGAAACAAATGGGAAAGACAACATGTCTACACTTCAGTAAAGTTAACAGGCCAGTAAGTGGTAAGTGTCAGGGTTGAGATACAGCTAGAGTACTAAGGGAGATTAGAGGGCAGATGAATTATACAAGGAAAAATAAGAGCCAATTTGAGTAGCAGGAAGAATGTTATTTTGAACTTACAATGAGGTGATAGAATTAGAATTGCAAAATGAAAAAAATGCAAGAAAATAAAGATATTAGGAAGGAAAAATGGCACAGACATAGGAAAGTAAATTGTGCTTATAGGAATAAGGAAATTAGCAAACATTGCTAACACTTATTAAATCTTCTTGTTGGTAGATACCTTATATATGTCATTTCACCCACAATGACCAAATATGGGGTGTCTTATTATAAAAATTATTATAGACTAAAGAGAAATGAAGCATGAAAGTAATCACTTTCTTTTAGACACCAAAATCATTTTTTTTTCCCCAGACCAGCACATCAGTTGGTTAAAAGTAATATAACCTAATACTGATGCTTTGATCACAGGGCTTATGAAGGAAGTTGGTGTCAAATAATTGTGGAAGGTCTCCATATCATGAAAGGAGAAGTTGGAATTATGCATGAGATATGGCTGAGTCATTAATTTATATATCATTCAGATAGCCAATATTTCTGAGGTCGTGTTATATACAGGCAATGCCCTGAGTGCTGGAAACACACCAATGAAAAGAACAGGCAGTATCTTAGAAATAATAAGCTGAAATTACCTTAGAAACACAGATTTTCACAGAAAGAGAAAATATAGCAAACTCTTCAAGATATTTTATTTTTATAGGAAATTATGTTAATTTCCCTGATTTATGAGAGCAAACTAGCATATGGTAATTTCTTTATCCTAGACTAGATTTATTCTAGAATCATGTAGATTAGGAAACTATATCAAGTATCCTCATAACTTTTGCCCCTACTCCAAAAGAAAAAGGAAAAGAAAAGAAAAAGAAATGTTGACACCCTCTGACCTGTCTTAAATACAATACCCATAATTCTTTTCTTTGTATACATTAATTTTTATGTTCACCTTTGTACTCCTTTGGAATGGAAAGAATCAAAGTTCCATCAATGTAGGCATTTTGGCTCTGAGGTTTTCTGATATAAAACACAAATAGTTATAACTATGTGGCATGCAATATTCAGATATCTTGAATAATGTACTGTGATGACATTGGCATATTTAATGTGTGGTGATAATTTGATAACTATGAGAAATATTATAATACACATCTGTGTTTTTTTTCTTTGGTTAATGTAAATCTGCTTCCACAGGATGGTAATAACTTTACTGGCTCTGGATTTACCACTTTGATCTCTGTCCCTAAAATGAGTGTTAATGAACCTGAGAAATTCTCATCTTTTTGTTTTACTTTTATTGAAGTAACATTGTATTAGACTATATAAGTTTCAGGTAATCATCACTGAGAATTAGCATGTATATATACTGCCCCTCAAGGATGAACTCCAATATTATAGAGCAGGGAAATCTTGTCTTCTATGGGACATTTGGTAATTATTGGCATCATTAGGAGAGAGATGCTAAGGAAATCTAGTTGGTAGAAGCTGGTGCTGCTCAATATGGCGTAATGCACATTAACAGTCCACTCCTAGGTATCTACCAAAAGGACACAAAAACATTAATTCAAAAGGACACCTGCACTCTTATGTTTATTGCAGCACTATTGACAATAGTTAAGATATGGAAACAATCCAAATGTCCAAAAATAGATGACTGGATCAAGAAGATGCGGTATATATACACGATGGAATATTACTCTGCAATCAAAAATGATAAACTCATGTCATTCACGGTAACATGGATGGAGCTGGAAGGGATTCTGCTTAGTGAAATAAGCCAGAAAGAAAAATTAAAAAAAAATCAGATAGTTTCACTTATAGGAGGGTTGTAGAGGAACCAAATAATGGATTAGGAGGGAAATTATAAGTAAAAATCAAAATCAACAGGCAACCATAGACTAGAGATATTCTGTAGGGGAGGAGGAATGAGAAGGATCCAGACAGGGGTGGGAAGAGCACAAGGGACTATGGTGATGGTGCATGGGTGAATTGGTTGTGGGAATTTCACAGGAAAATCATACATTGTATAAAAATGAAGAATGGTGATGTAATAAATATATATATTAAAAATTGAAAATTAAAAAAAAAACAACAAAGTGTCAATAGAGCCAATGTTGAGAAAACTTGTCATTGAGAAAGTCAGAGAGCAAACCTGCCACCACTGCACTGATGTTAAATGGACAGTGAGAATAAGGCTTAAAATAGTGTACTACTCACAGCACAGTAGACCTCATAAGCATTGGCACAGCCAGAGTGGCGTCCCTGTCCTTTAATAGCCCCGGATGGCTGGATGGACCTGTATCTATTAAGCAAGGAATAGGTGTTGTGATAGCTGGGGAACCCATACCCAGCACTTTTTGAGCAAATAGCCAACGCTGTAGCATCTACGGAGCTCTTAATTCCAACTGCCCTGTGGTATAAACACATACACATTAGTCATCCTGTGGTCTCCTTAATTTAGTTGTCTATGTGACTAACTATGGAAATTGTTCAATATCAAAAGACAAATAAGCCTTACAGTACAGCATACTCAACAAGAAAGTTTAGGGCACTCTAGATTCATTTGGGTGCTGACTCTCTCAATGCCCATAAATGAAACCCTGAAAATAAACACCTATTTTTATAAGGACTTACCTCTATTGTTCATAAAGGATCTTATATCTGATCCTTTCAACAGTGTTCTATGTGAGTTTTTTTATATTACTGTAGGAAAAATATACTATTCATTTAAGTTGTTTTTCTGCCATATAACCTGCATTATCCCTGTGACTCCTTTCCAATATTCTCTGTCATCTTCTGACCACTCTGTGTCTCCCCTTCACAAAGCATTTCAATGTGTTCCTTTAATCTGGAATGGTCTTTTTTTTTCCTCATGTGTGCCCTCTACTAAATGTCATGGCCTCAGTTAGTGCTATCTGAACACCCCATCTCAAATTGTATACCTGCACCCATTAATATTTTAAATTTTTAATCTTCTCTTTAGTATTTATTTTGAATATGTATTGCTTTTTTTTTTTGTCTTGCTATATGAATGTAAACTTCAAGATGGCAGAGGTTTTTGTCTTATTTCTTGATGGGTATTAGTACCAAGAACAGTATCTGGCATACACTAGATATATAATGAATATTATATATCTATAATATATATTATGAATGGATGAATGTGTCATTTAATTTAGCTATTAGTTAAAAATATTTAAAAAATCAACACTTTAAAAATAGCAATTGAGTTTATTCAGAAAACTAAGAATGAGTATTTTGTTCATTATTATTTCTTTTATTATCTGAAGTTATTTTGGCTTTTACTTCAATTATTTTGATAATGAATTTCCCTGACAAGTTTTCAGAAATCCTGCAAAATCTTATGTATTTCTCATGATTTATTTGAACATCTCTAACATTTTCAATAAAAAATTAATTATAACTATTAATACACGATTTTCCTGTCTTAGCACACTTCCCCATGTTCTCTATACCTCATTTTCATGCACAGCTGAAAATTATGCTTTTCTTACATAGATACATACCCACCTTAAAAGGCTTCATATTATATACTTATTTAGATAAATTGTTCTGTACTAGTTTTCTCTGTGGCTCTGCTATGGAACTGTTAAGGATTCATTTATCTTACTTTACCAAAATTATTATTAAACAATATTAATATCAATATTTTAACTATCTCCTTTCCCTTATAGATTGTACTACTCATAGCCTTCAACATCTTCTGTATTTAAAAAAAATGTTCTTCCAAAACCATTCATGAGTTATTTGAAATACTCAAAGCTAAAAACTGTCAGCCAGTGTATGATATCCTACAAGACTCTCAGATATGATTGAGACATAAAGGTGTTCGCAGAGCAATAAAAGCTGTTAGGAAGCAATAGAGCTTCCTAACAAGAAATGTTAAAAGGACTCTATTGACACTGAAACCTTTCGTTCTTTTTTTTTTTTTTTTTACCATTTTTTTTTTTTTGTGCTGAAAATGAAAACTATGTTATTGTTGAAATGGTATTACTATAATTCACAAAAGTAATTGCAAAGTAGAAAAACTTATGTTATAAAATAACACACAATTTTGATGATGTTTTGTTACATTTATTTATTTTTTTAAGGTTTATTTATTTATATGTAGAAGAACTGGGGTACAGGCCAGAGGTGTGGGGGGGTGAGAGGATTCACCAGAGACAGAGTGGGGTAGAGAGCAGTCAGATTGACTGAAATACACTGGTGAGGGGAGCAGCAGGTGAGACAGGAGAGGTCTGCCGCACCATGTGAGTTGCTACTCAGCCATCGGGGATCAAAACCGCACTGCAGAGGCTGCGGACAACTTCACAGTGCGGCCCTCAGCCTCCTGCGCCATCAGGGAGGCCCTTGTTATATTTTTTTTAATTTAAGATTGAACTAATTTTAATTATGTTTATAGAAAAACGGCAAACTAGTACAGAGAGTTTGTTTGTACCCATTAATCAATTTCCCCTATTAGTAACATCTTACATTAGAATATCACAGTTATGAAAACCAGAAAATTAATGTTAATACAATATTAACAACTAAATGTGTCAGATATCTCCAATTTTTCCATAAGAAGTTTAGTTGACATGTCTTCTCAGGCCTATGTATCTGTAACAATGCCCCAGCTTTTTCTTAGGTTTTATTTTAATTATTTTCTTCCCTTCATATACACATTGCTGAATGTTTAGTGTCAGACACAAAATGATTTTTAATAAGAAAATAAGAGCTACAGTTCATTGAGAATAGTGATTTTTTTGAAAGTTGGTAAAACATCTTTCGCCTCATAATCTCATTCTGTTCTCCCTTTCCTTATCCATGCCCCACTTTTTTCTCCTTCCAATGAATAAATTGCTTATGGTGACTTCTTTAACTCTTGCTTTTGTTTATAAAGTAGATAAGTTTATTGGAACATGAGTCAAACTTCTAGACTTATTGTACTGAATACTTAACAAGGATGGGCCCTTCTGATTCATCTCATTTTCTTGGGGCTTTGTTTTATAAAATATGGGATATAAAGTTGGACCTTATGATTCTTTAGCTTCCTTTTTTCTCTACAGGAATAACTTATTAGTAGGATCCTCCCTAGTTTTACGTTGTGTTCCCCTCTTACTGTATCAGTTTTGTAATGTTACCTGTGGGCCAAGAAGGATTGTGACTAAATGTGTGTTTTTAGAAATTTATGGAAGGATATGATTAAGAATATGATCTCCTTGACCACATTTATCTGTCACTCACACATGCAGTTTGCTAGTCCTGTTCTCCTTTGAGTAGTAGTAGGTTAGAAATGTGTAGATTCTTGTTTCCTCCAGGATGATAAGATAAATTCCAGGATGATGGTCACATGAGACAGCACATTTGTTTGCTATGATTATTGTAAATAGAGTGATGATTTAGAGCCTTCAGATTTTAGGCTCTACTTGCAATTTTATGATTAGTATCTTTCATTAAACAGGATGCCAACTAAAGTGTACACTACTTGTTTTCTTTAAAAAGTTGGTGAAAATCATCCACTCAAGTGATATAACTGAATGTTTAAAAGACTGAGTGCAAATATATGTAACATATTAGAAAATATAGCTAATAAAAAACTCAATTTCTATGATGAAATTGCTCAAGTGAATTCCAATAGAGTTTCCTTTTCATCTAATATGAAAGAGATGGAGTAATTTAGTATTAATGCAATAAGCTCCAAAGTGTTTTATTTGTATAAGTTAAAGCTACTTCATAGGGCTAAAAGGAATATTTAAGAATAGCTGTGATATTTTTCATTCAGAGTTTCAATAATTTTTGATCTGTTCTATCTTGGTAAGTGGGCTGAATTGGGTAGTAAAGGATATTTTTTATATTCTTTTTTTTTTTTTTTAATAGAGGCATGCTTTATTTATTTATTTTTTTTTTTGTTTGTTTTATACATGCACTGGGTACAGTCAGAAGCATGGGAGGGTGAGAGAATTCACCAGAGCCAGAGCGGGGAGCAGAGCAGGCAGAAGGACCGAAGTACACTGCTGAGGGGAGCAGCGGGCGGCAGGAGAGGTCTGCGCGCCATGTGGGACCCTCCTCTGGTGGCTGGGGAGCAGCCGGGGATCAAACCGGCTCCTCGGGCGCGGGCAGCTTCGCAACCCAGCGCTCAACCGCTGCGCCACCGGGGAGGCCCAGGGTAGTAAAGGGTATTATGGAAATTGCTTTCTCCTCATTCACAATGAGGGCTTGGGTTTTGTTTTCATCCCTGAGATGATCAGTCAAGTGTGACTTTGAGGGGACATAGAGACAAGGGAAACAGAGTATATTATATTCACATTTCCTAGAGGCAGAAATCACAAAACACTACATAGTATCAACCCTATGGGAAAGACATGGAGTTGCAGAATATAGGAATGAAGGGAAAACATTAGGTTTCAGCCAGAGTTTCTGTGGGAAAGACAAGTCAGGGCAGGAGAAACTGTTTAGGATTGAATTGGCAAGTTTGACTAATTCTGCTGGACTTAAAGCTATAGGGGTTGTAAGTAGGTGCCTGGTACTTGACTCTGGAATGACTAAAACAGAGACATTTTGCCTCCTGGAGTATTAAGGAGCCAATGGAGGAGGTAGGGCTCTAGATTGGTTAGTTTGTACATTAAAGTCACGTTATCTGATGCACCTTTAGCTATCCCTAAGAATTTACTGTTTTCAGAAGGGACAGTCTCTCCCCAGAATAAAAGATTTGTTAAAAATATCAAAACATTATAATATATGAAAAATAAAATTTTGAAGTTATTTTACAATACAACTCTGATATTAACCAAAAGATTGTTGGGAGTATTATAAAATGACTTATATATGTTCATGTTCATTGTGTGGGTGTTTTATTAAATCAGAAGCTGTGATATCTTTCAGTATTTCAACTGAAAAGAACGGATATAAAGTATATATATTCTTTCTAGAGGTTTTAGAAAAATAATTTCCAGATCAGCCCTGATAACGGTGCACTAGTCAGAGTTCTCTAGGGGAAAAAAAAAAAAAAAAAAAGAACCAGCAGGATCTGTACAGAAGAGAGAGAGACACAGATGTATTTTAAATATTTGGCTCACATGATTGTGGAGGTTGATAAGTCTAAAATCTGCAGAGTAGACCAGCAAGTTGTAGACCTATGGAAAAATAATGTTATTCTCTAGAAGATAAATTCTCTTATCCTCAGGGACATCCATCTGTTTTCTATTAAAATCATCAACTGATTTTGGGGCTTCCCTGGTGGCACAGGGGGAAAAGTCTCAGCGCTATCAAGCTATGGCCAATCACTGCAGCATGAGTTTGGGTTTGGGAGATAATCCACATGTTGCAGCAGACCTCTCCTGTCTCACCCTCTGCTCCCCTCAGCAGTATATTTTAGTAGATCTGCCTGTTCTGTCCTTCTACCCCTGTCTCTGGTGAATCCTCTCAGCCCCTGCACCTCTGGCCTAAACCCCCAGTATAGTACTCTAGTATACTTGAAATCTGTTTTAACTGATTTAATTATTATCTAAAAAGAACCTACATAGTAATATCTAGATTGATGTCTAACCAAGTATCTGGGAACTATGGTCAATTTGACTCAGAAAATTAACCATCATATATGGCTAGCTGAGTAATATGCTTTAAAATGTGGTAGTATAAATCATTACCACTTCCCATAAGAGCAAAGGCTTGGAATTGTGATCATATTTGCCCACTAACTGGATTGCTCTATCTCTCTACATTTATTAAAAATAGCAGATTGTGATTCTTAGGACTTTTTCTTGAGTGACAATTCTCCATGTGTCTCTTTTTTGTTTTTGTTTTTGAGGCACTTCTTATTATATTTTTTTTTTCTGAAATATCCTTGTATGGATGTTGTACAGAAAGAAACTTGGAGGAAGAGGTAGAATGTCTCTCAAGTGCAAAGGATAGAACAGTTTATTAACTATTATAAAAGATTTGGGTTTCCTAAATTTAGAATTCTTCTATACAACCACTGTTTGTGAAAGTATTCAATTGGTTTTATCCTACTTGTTCCTATGGGATTTAGGATTAAAGGGAACAGACATCAATGGTTTATGAACATATTACTTGCTAAGCCATGTATAACAAAGTATTTTATAGCTGATCTTCTAGTGTCATGTGTTTTAACATCATCCATGAAATAGCAGCTGACTGACTTATTAACTTGAAAGTAGGGTAAAATCCCTGTTCTTAATAGTTCTTGGAATCTTTCATTTTAGCAATCTCTTTCAATTACTTTATTGGCAACTATGATATATGCTGTGGCACCATTTACTTTTACATATGCTCATCACAGCATCAAACATGAAATATTTGAATGATATAGACCATCTGTATCAACCTGCCAAATTGAAACTGACAGTATTTTTTTGATAATGGAAGAACCACTATATTTTAATATATTCTGTTCATCTGGAAAATAATATTTTCTTCTCATTTGGATTAGCTTGTCACTTACCCTAACCTAATAACTGAGAAAGAACCTAGAATAAAAACTAGGATGAGAATATCAGCCTCACCTGGTTATTTGTGACCGATGATATAGAAAACTTTAGTATGATAAAAGATTCCTATAATGCCATGAGACAGAAAATTGAACAAACTTTACTGCTATAACATTAATTAAATTGGCTTCATTCACTCATGTCAGATACAAAGGAGCTGTGTAGCCTCAGGCTATACTTACTGAGATGGACAAAGAGAATTTGTATTAATTGAATTGCAAGAATATGAGTCAGGAGAGTTGTCCAAGTGTTGACTCTGAGGCAAGGTATGGTAACCCTGACTTTAGGTATGTCTACATTCATGCTGCACATCCAGTTCGTGAAGACAGGTTATGATACTTATGTACAAAATTTCATTAATATTTAATTACAAATCATTCTATTAAAGTTAGAAAAAGTTGGATAAATTGGAAATATATAGGCAGTGCATTTTTATAATGGCAACTGTAGCACATAATTTGCAATTAATTCCTTATTATGCTAATCACATTCTGTTGTAAAGCATCAAGACTTATGGGTCAATCTTCGGAGTTTTACTTTATGCACCTTAGCTAAATTAATACTCATATCCTCACATTTTAATTTTTGATCCAGTACCCATTTTTAAAAGTTTGTTTTATTTTAAATATTTAAATGGGGCTCCCTGGTGGCGCAGGTGGTTGAGCGCTGCAGTGTGACTGTCCACAGCCTCTGCAGCACTGGTTCGATATTGGCCAGCCGGCGAGAATCCCACAGGGTGCAGCAGACCTCTCCTGCCTTGCCTGCTGCTCCCCTCAGCAGTGTATTTCAGTCAGTCTGCCTGTTCTGTTCCCGGCTCTGTCTCTGGTGAATCCTCTCACCCTCCTGTGCATCTGGCCTGTACCCCAGTACTTGTATAAAAATACATAAATCTTTAAATAAATAAATATTTGAAAGTTTACATTTGCAAATTGTAAAATCTAAAAATCAAACTTGTAATGATTTAATTTTAGAAATGTTTCCCCACTCTTTTTAAAATACTTGTTTTGTCTAATCCTAGTAAATATCTTAGAGATTTTTCTGTTTACTTTTGAAAATCTACATTAATGTTCTTTTTAAATTAGATAAATGTTATTATTTATTATTCAGCTTCATTTCCTTAATCATAGACATCACTTTTAAGGAATAACACTGCCACCTTCAAAAGTTTTACACTTAAGTGAAAAAAATCTAACTTTGGATAACATGCGTGCATGCAAGTTTTCAATTTAGCTTACCATTTAACTATGCATTTGTAAAAGTTATTCTTTAAGTAATAGAAAGATGTCTAAAGAGAAAAAGTGGGAATTTAAATAATTTGACCCAAAGTAATGTTATTCTTACAGAGTACATGAAAAAAATCTTTTTTGTTTTTAATTATTTATTTTTGCATACAATAGATGGGGTGTAGGCCAGAGTTCTGGAGGGTTGAGAGGAACACCAGAGACAAATTGGAGCAGAATGGACTGATGTACTGAAATACACTGCTGAGGGGAGCAGTGGGCAAGACAGGAGAGGTCTGCTGTGCCATGTAGGTCACCTCCCTGGCCAAGGATTGAACTCATGCTGCAGTAGCTGTGGACTGCTTCACAGTCCTGACCTTAATCCCTTACGCTACCAGGGAGGCCCCAAAATCTGCTTTATTAAATCTGAAGTAAATGGATAAAAATTGTATTTCTTCACTTAAAAATACACACTATAGATACAATATTAATTGAAAAATTATAAAATGAAGCTGTTAGTTACTGGAATTATTCTTTTTTTAATTGTGGTATAAACACATTGAGATTTCTTGCCTATTGATAAATGAAAATGAGTATTTTGTGAAACCTCAAACTAAAGGGTTTGAATAGAGATCAAAATATTTTGGCTATTAGATATAATAACAACAACAACAATAATGATGATAATAATAATAATAATAATGTAGTAAACATTGACTTTAGAATTTAGAATACTTGAACTCTACCCAGTGGTGTACCAAGCCATCTATTTTAGCAAGTTTTTAATCAAATATCTTCTTTACATTTGAATAGTCATGTATTTCCCTGAGCTAATATTTATTATTGCTGTAGTCACCTATGTTTGTTTAGCCTTTGAGTGTCATAAATTTTCATATGTCTCTGTTTGCCTGAGGCGTGAAAGATTATGGACATAAAGTTCCTAATTTTCAACCTCAGGCAAATTCCAGCCAGAATCCCTTGAATAAAAAATCAAATGTACATAAAACCAGTACTCAATATGTCTTAGTATTCTATCTCAGCCCTAAGCTAATTACAGACAGTTACCATATAGCATGGAGGAGGAATGTTTCCCTTATCAGTGTATATTTGTTGAGAAAGGAAGTGATTATTTAGGTTTTGCTCTATAAGAGAGGGAATTCACCTATACCCTGTCAACGGTATCCTATAAAGTTTTCCAGTTTGCATATACACTCTTTTCTGAGTTTATTTCTAAATTTGTATTCACTCTCATTCTTCCTAGACAGCAGCAAGAACAACAAACCCTAACACACACACACACACACACACACACATTAAAAAGCATTCTAAGCTAATTGGTCATTATTATCTCCTTTTTTCTTCATTGAGGTAACATTGGTTACAACACTTTATATGACTTAAGAGAATATGTTCACATTCCTCAGGCATATGTCACCACACCACCAAAGCACAGTCTTTTACCCTAGACCACTGTGCTAACTCTGTCCTTTTACTGAACCCCTTTCGACTTCCCCCTCATTTTATGAATGATGTGTATTCATTTATTTTAATATCTTTACCGGCTTCTGTCTGTACTCTGCTATGATTCAACAGGGTGGGGATGGAATTGGAGGGATTCATATTTTGATGTGATTGAATTGGCTTTGGTATTGGCTCATGTTTTTGGCATCCCCAATATCTCTCCTTCCTGGAGTTCAGGATGAGAGACTCTGCAGCCCCTATGCAATTGGTACACCTCACAATGTAAGTACCAGTCCCAGGGGTCGGGAAGGGGAGGTGCAGCTTAGAGTGCCAGTTCAGCTATTATCTTTTTTTTTAATTTTTTAAAATTTTTTATTTATTTATACAAGCACTGGATACAGTCAGAAGCACGGGGGTTGGGGGGGGGTGTGAGAGAATTCACCAGAGGCAGAGCAGGCAGATTGATGAAGTACACTGCTGAGGGGAGCAGCAGGCAGCAGGAGAGGTCTGAGTGCCATGTGGGACCCTTGCCCAGTGGCTGGGGATCGAACCGACATTGCAGAAGCTGCGGACAGCTTCGTAACCAAGCGCTCAACCGCTGCGCCACTGGGGAGGCCCTCAGCTATTATCTTTACTTGGGACTTATTCTATATGGAGCACCCCAGTTCCTCCACAACCTTTCCCCTCTTTGAAGGGAGTATTCCTCCATACAACCTCTGCTTCTCTCTCTCCTGGGCTGCTTAATGAGCTGAGCACCCTGTCACTAGTGTCCCCTGCTCCAGAACACAGCCCGCATGTTCCTCTCTCCACCCACCTCCTGTTCAATGTAACATAAATCCCCTCCATGTCAATCCGGTAGAAGTATCTTGACTGGACACAGGGATAGTCAGTACCACTCCCACTTGAGAGACTAACTGTCTGAACAGTGTTCTTCTGGCTCAGGGCTCCAAGAGCTGCAGCCCATGGGAACCAGGCCGAAGAGCTGACTTTACCAGCTGTCAGGTCTGCTCCCACTGGCATGGTCTGCTCCACTGCTCTTAAGGCTCTACCTGGTCCAGGTTACTCCCAACTCCCTCCCATTGGCCTTCTGGGGTCTATTGGGGCCTGCTATGATGGGCCTGCTTCCATTCGTGTCCCTGGGCTTGCTGAAGTTTGTTAAGAACTAGCTTGATGAAAATTGCTTCCAGGATACTCCCAGAGCACATTGAATTCTGTGGGATTTACTACTGTATATATATATATATATATATATATATATATATATATATATACACACACACACACACACACTGCATATATTTCTAGTTGATATCATTCACTCATCAAAATGCAAGGTAATATTATTGAATAATCATTTTAGAAGAGAACAACAAAAAGTATATCCCTATCATGTAGCACCTATGAGGAACAAGTCAGAATATATATAACATTAGCATTTTTTAATCTTGACAAAGATTAAATTACTAAGAAGTTTGTATTCCAGGCAGTATATTGTGTTTTAAATTCAGTAGTTAATTTACCATTTGTTATTCTCCTTTGGAGCAGATGCTGTTATTATCTTATTTTAGGTGAAAAAAATTAGCATCAGAGTGACTGAATTGCTTGCCTAAGTGTCAGAAACAAAATTTCAATCCAGTATTACAACTGCTTTATATGAAAAACAAACAAACAAAACAAAACAATTCAAGACAGATGTCAAAAGGAAAAATTTAAAAACTAAGAGGGTTATTGAACAAGTGAGTTTTCATGGTGGAGCAGATTTGACATGTAATACTTTTTTTGAAAACCAAAAGAAAAGATAAGTAAGCCACAGACAATGATAAATAAATTGGTCTAAACAGTTACTCTCTTCCCATTATGTCAGAACAGGAAAGTGCTCAGTAAAATTAAGTGTCAATAAAGTAAAGATAAAATTAAACTTTTTTCTAGGCATAGGCACAATTAACCTGTGAAAATTACTCATATTGGATGGTAATGAAGCAAATAGCTTAGTGAAATTGAGAACAGATCTGATTCACTATAATGAGATTTTCAGTTAGATCAGATCACATGATATATTAGTCATCCTGAGTTGGGGCACATACTGATAAGCAAAAAGAGTCACGAAATGAAGTTATAGTCTTCCCCAGAACTTGAAGGACCATGGTTAAAGAATCTAATAAATAGTATATATTTATTATTTGGTATATCTACACATAATGATTTCCCCCTAGCGTGAGAACACACAACTCTGTCTCTAAAGGACTAATCCCTTTTCTTTGTCCAGTAAGTTCCATTACTCTACCTTATACATGGGAGAAAAACCAAACCAGACCAAACAAAAACAGAGGGTTCCCTGGTTTGGAAAGAAGGGGAGGGATTCACAGTAATTCTCATGCAGTAGAGGACTGGAATTATCTAGATGATGTGAACAGTTTGGAGGGTAGTTTACAAAATGTGAGAAGTGAGGACAGGAAACTGCAGAAACATCATAGAAACAATGAAGTTTTAAAGATCTTTAAATTGGAAGTCATAGGACTTGAATTTTCATCCTGAATTACTTCTTGTGTGATGATCAACCATTCAACTTCACATAACTTTTTTAACAAAATTTTATTAATTTACAAAACTCCATAAATTTTGAGGGTATATCTTCACTTCTATGTGTGCAAGGCCTCACTCTCCTGCCACCCAAGTTCTAGTGTCATTCCCATTACACTCTCCCCTTCCCTTCCAGCCTTCTCTGCTTCCCCACTGGTGACCCCTGCATTTTTCTTAGATTCTAAGAGATATTGTTGTGGTGATTTCTTAGTTTACTTTGGTTATTTATATTCCATGTGTGAGAGAAACTGATAAGTGTCTCTGACTATCTGATTTATTTCTAAGTCTTTATTTTATAGAAGTTTTCTCTTCTGAATAGGATTTGAATTAAGTGAACTTGTAATATTTTATATTTAAAATATTCCTTTGTATTACCACTGATTGCATCTTAGAAAAGCTGAAATAGCATCCATTGGAAATGATTATAGAATATAATGAAATATTTCAGTGTTGCTTTGGATTCACTGTCCATGCATTCCATGACAAAAGCTTGGTTTGGGGTTTCAAATGTATGTTTCCGCCATACCTGTTCACCTCTTGGTGAGAGGACATTCATTTTACTTCCACTACTGGGATATCTTACAAGTTTACTTTTTGAATATTACTTTTGAATTTTTATTCTGAAGTGTCTGTATAACTGTATTTTTGATCTGAGAAATTTATTTCATCCTTTCATCCTTATCATTTATATCTTCTTGTTTTTCTACTGATCACAGTTTCAATTAAAATATATATTGAGAGTGAGCCATCATTCACATAAAATGGCATTCAAAATAAAATTGAAAATATTCTGTTATGATATTTGCAAAAATCACATTACAGAAAATCATGGATCAGAATTAATTCATTTTTGATTAAATTTATTAACTGTAACATAAGTAATAGATACTATCATAAATGGGTTTCTTGGTTTTGCTTTTTACAGATCTGGATAATGTGGAAGGCATTGCTGTGGACTGGATTGGAAATAACCTTTATTGGACAAATGATGGTCATAGGAAAACCATTAATGTGGCCAGGCTGGAAAAGGCTTCTCAGAGTCGAAAGACTCTGTTAGAGGGAGAAATGTCCCATCCCAGAGGAATTGTGGTGGATCCTGTTAATGGGTATGCAATATTTGATCATCTTTTAATATGGAAATGAGTATTAAATGAAACAGATTTTTAAGCATATTTAGTAGTAGTAAGCTTTAAGTCCATATGTAATGTGAATTTACAAATAGTGTGGTTGTGTTATTCATTTAATGATTTCCTCTTCTAGAGAGAATGTGCTAAATACATATGCCAAAGTACGTTAAGTTGAAATAAATAAAATTTTGTATAAATGTTACATTTATTAGATTATTCAATAAGCACCATAATTCTCCATTTTAGGCAGACTGACACTAAGATAGTTTAATTGGAGAATTATTCAACTTAATTTCTAAAAGATGAATTCCAATGTATTCAAAAAGTAACCAAGTTATGTTTTAGTGTGTGTGAATTTATTGTGGACCAGGTGTTTGTTAAATAGTTTACTAAGCTGCTACTCAATAATCCTCAGAATAATCCTTTAAATTAGTTTCAGTTAACCTTGTTTCACAAAGAAGAAACTGGTGAGTGATCTACAAGAGATCATTCATTTAGTAAGCCATTGGGTAGATAGTTAAGCCCAAACTGCCTGTCTCCAAGTCTTTATCCATAGTGACTATATTCTACTACCTTTTACTAGTCTAGATTGGTAGCTAAATAATTATAGACATAAACATAATTTCCATTTGGGGCATCATCTTACTGCATGTGCTGCTTGATTTAGTAAGTGATATTTTGTGCATCTTAGGGATATTTTTCCTTTGATTTTTATTCAGAGCTATTACCTGAGCATAATATTGTGCATATAGAAATGTCAAAGAAATGCAAAAATCCATACAAAATTGGAGAATTTAAAGAATGGATGACTTATTTTATATGTACAATGTTGTATTTTTTTTTTTCATTCTCTTTGGCTTTTACTTCACTGTTTCCAAATAGCATGGCAAAATGAATATTCTTTATACTTTACTGCACACAAACAAAATGCACTTAATTAAATAGCTGACATGTGACTCTCTTATAAACTGAAACCACCAAAGTGCAGTTCCAAGAATTGTTTATGTTGAGACTAGCTCCAAATACAAATCAGCGTATTTCTTCATTGGCTGATACCTAAGCAGAGGATGAACTATTTGTATGTGTTTTTGTAGAATTATAAAATAATTTCAGTGAATTTATGTGTGAATTTTATAATTGTCTGTTCTTTCCCTGCATATTTAAATCAAGTCATCTATCTGACCTTTAAACCAAGGCAATCTTAATTTTAAGATAAATTATTCTACAATGTCTAAATATACTTGAACACAAAGTTTCAAATATTCCTTAATAGAAACATCTTTATTCTTAGTATTCTATTAGAGAAAAATAGTGTCCAAAAGAATTAAAGGATCTGTATGGTGCTCAGGGAGATGTCATAAATGTGGAAGTCATAGATACTTAATTTGAAAGGAAATGTTAAGGTCTTTAATTCCATCTCTCTCATTAGTCCTGTTCTTTTCAACACTTCCTTAATTGGTAGACATCTAACATAGATTTGAAACCTATAACATCTATGTAGATCATAGTTTTGGGTAATGAATCTGCTAGATGTGACATGTTTTTTCCTTTGTATTTAGGCAATATCTATATCCA
Organism: Talpa occidentalis; assembly: GCF_014898055.3. Lineage (NCBI taxonomy): Eukaryota > Metazoa > Chordata > Mammalia > Eulipotyphla > Talpidae > Talpa > Talpa occidentalis. Next base: position 76,982,007 of record NW_023603184.1, on the reverse strand, counting down.
TGTAGTGTCAGACTATCAATTTTTCTTCTATTGACCTCTGGTGCTACAAAGAATGAACTTTTCTTCAGACAGATTTTCAAATAGAATTCTGTATCAATATGAAAAACACATATGTTTGTGTGTATAGTGTGTATGTATACATGCATGTGTGTATATATTTTTTCCTAAGATTGTATAATATTCCCAGATCTCTGCATAAGGTATAGAGTGATTAACAACACAAGTATAGAAAGCATCTTGTGTTATCGGCAGAATGGGGTGTGGAGATACAGTAGAACAAATAAGTACCAAATTAGCATCTAATATAATTTCTGCAATCCAGGGTGATGAAGAAAAACAAACAGGTTGACATGATGGATAACAAGCAGAACCTTATTTAAATAGTTTAATGAGAGGCCTGGTTAAGGGGACCTCATTTAAGCCGAGACTTAATTGCATGGCAGGAACCAGTCATGGAGAGCGAGGGAAAGAGTATTTCAGGTCAAGGAAATGGTAAGATCATTTGAAGATCTTAAGTTGGACAAAAGCTTTAATGTCAGATTAACTGAAATAAAGACATGTGCCTATAGTTTTGAGGGCAAGGGTGAGAGTGACTGAAGATGCAATTGGAAAAACAAGCAGGCCCTCGACCATCTTGTGAGGACTTGTACTTTGTCTTCAGTGCAAGGATAACATAGAGAAGTAATGTAGTCAGATGTAGTGATATATTAAAAAATAACTTATGCTACATCTTTGAATAGGTTAGAAAACAAAAAAAAATTGAGGTGAAACCATATGAATTTAGCTGTTGAAATAATTCTTAAAAAATTAGTTTATCATAAAAAAAGAGGCTACTTTGGAAAACTCCATTTAAGGTAGCATAACTATAATTATAATCTTCTAACTATGAACAAATAATTTTCAGGAAAAAACACTGATTTTTTTTTTTTTTTTTTTTAGAGAGGCATGTTTTTATTTTATTTATTTATTTGTTTGTTTGTTTGTTTTTTGTTTATACATGCACTGGGTACAGTCAGAAGCACGGGAGGGTGAGAGAATTCACCAGAGCCAGAGCGGGGAGCTGAGCAGGCAGAAGGACCGAAGTACACTGCTGAGGGGAGCAGTGGGCTGCAGGAGAGGTCTGCGCGCCATGTGGGACCCTCCTCTGGTGGCCGGGGAGCAGCCGGGGATGGAACAGCGCCGCAGAGGCCGCAGGCAGCTTCGCAACCCAGCGCTCAACCGCTGCGCCACTGGGGAGGCCCAAAACACTGATTTTTTTTTACAATATAACAGTATGGTAGAAAACCATAATGCCCATTTGCAGCTGTTACAGGAGAGAATCACATAATAGTCTGTTGACAAAAATTTCTCACTTCAGAGATATGATGTATCAAAAGCATCATAACTATTACAGAATTAGTGAAGAATTTATTATTACTTTATTAAAACAGTATTACTGTATAGTTCAACATAAATCATTAAGGTAATAATTATCCTTGAGACATTTATAATCCACTGTGATTGTTATCACACGCACACACACACACACACACACACAATTATCTATAAAACAAAATAGCTCTTCAGAAATTCACTGAGGTTTTTGAATCAGAATTAAGGTAGAGAGGAATAGGATTTCTAGTAGAATAGTTTTTTCCCATGGGCTTGTGGTGTGAAGTCACAAGGTTAGTCATTGTATTCTGCACTGTGAAGGGACATAAAGGAAAATATAGCTAATTGCTTAGTGGCAGGAAATTTAGGCTATAGCAGAGGGTATGTGAAGAATGTGGATAATGAAATAACAACTATGCAAAATACTTCAATGTTAAATGAAATGTTGGGATTAATTTTGTTAATGCCAGAGTAATTGTTAGGTTCTGAGGGTAAAATTCTCATTTTTCAATTCAAGATTTGTGAAGAAAATTGTAGCAATATGAAACCGATATGAGAAACAACTTGGTAGGATTTTCCTTTGAATAAGGATGAAAGGTAGATGGTAGCATTTGTATTAGGGTTAGAAAAGTGGCGATTGAAACAGGAGAGACAAAGAATAGCACTGGCAATCCTCACCAATTGCTGAAATGAGGTTAAAGCTGAAGAAGGAATTGATTATGATACACTGTTCCTTAAACTTATAGCCACAAATGCACTCACAACTTAACCAGTAATTTCACATTTATATTCATAACATAGAAACCTATGTGGGGCCTCCCCGGTGGCGCAGCGGTTGAGCGCTGGGTTGCGAAGCTGCCCACAGCCTCTGCAATGACAGTTCGATCCCCGGCTGCTTCCCGGCCACCAGAGGAGGGTCCCACATGGCGCGCAGACCTCTCCTGCCGCCCGCTGCTCCCCTCAGCAGTACACTTTGGTCCTTCTGCCTGCTCTGCTCCCCGTCTGGCTCTGGTGAATTCTCTCACCCTCCCGCGCTTCTGACTGTACCCAGTGCATGTATAAAAAACAAACAAACAAATAAATAAATAAATAAAACATGCCTACAAAAAAAAAAAAAAAAAAGATTTAGAAACCTACGTGTTTAGACCTGGCACCTCAAAATATTTGTTTTCCTTTTTTGTTGTTGCCTTTTTTTTAGATTGATTTATGCATGCAAGAACTGGGGTATAGGCTAGAGGAGTGGGGGTGAGAGGATTCAACAGAGACAGAGTGGGGAACGGAACAGGCAGATCTACTGAAATGCACTGTTGAGGGGAGCAGCCGGAGAGAAAGGAGAGGTCTGCTGCACCATTGAAGTTGTTCTGTAATTTTGAAATAGGCCTTGAAAAATAGGAGTTTAATTTATCATTATATTAACAGAAGGGCTGCTTAACCTAATTCTATTTGATAGTTACCCTAAGTCTCATGTATGAAAAGATTTATATTAGTTCCTGCTCATTTCCTATTCTGTGTTTAGGGATCATCATATTTTATATAGAGTATAAAACTTGTACAATATAACTTAATGACAGTGAAGTGGGTAATGATGAGCACATGTCTATTTTCTGTCCTATTGAGATCACTTATTTTAAAGTATGTATTATTTTGTTTTTCTATTTTGAGTGAAAGTAATCTTAGGTGACAGATTATATCACAAACAATTCTCTCTTCAAATAGCAAAACAGTATCAAATATGTTTAGAATATTTAATGCTATCCCATGTGCATATGTGTTTGTGTGTGTGTCTGTTTGGTGCTGGTGTACTTGTTTGTGTGGTTTGGATGAGTCACAGAAAAAAAAATGAATGTTATAATGAACAAGAGAATAGCTAAGGGAAAAGATAATTGTGATTTTAACAAGTTATAATTAGTAGCAGAATAAAACTGTGCTGATTAACAGTATTAAGATTTCAGGAAAGTATCAATAGAGATGTAAAATTAAATAATTTCCCTTTCAAATAGTAGATTTATATAGCATAAGTCAAGGAGTGATACCTAATTAATCTAGGTTTGGAACAAATGAAATGACTTCTGTTTGTTCCTAATTTGTCTCAAAAATAAAACCACTTGGATAACATGTAGAATGCAACCTAAGCATTTCACCATGTATAGTTCTAAGATTATATTTTGACTTCATACATTTCACCAATATTTTTCCTCAGGTCTAAATAAGCATAGTGACTTCATTGTGGACTGTTCAGAGACCATAAAAAATGCTTAAGTAACATGAAATTCCAGATGGTGTGTTGCATCCTCATTTTTCCCAGCATACCATTTCAATCACAGTAGGATTTTTAGTCATGGATAGAGATTTTTCCCCAATTACTTCAACTTCTTTAGGGTCCACAAAATGTGATAGGCAGGGGATCTAATGAGAACGTTTTAGTGTCAAGAGTGTAGAAAATCTTTATAGCTTTATATAAAGTTGTATATCAGGTGACTGATTTAAAACCTACACTTTAATTAATAACTCAGGAACTTTCACATGACCCTAAAACAACACATGTGAAGGGGTTTAACCTTACTCATGAGGGGATTGGAGCATTAGCTCAAGGCCCCTCTCCCACTGTTATAGCTTACACAAAAGATTTGTTTTTAAAGGCAGACACCTTTGTTTGAGATAGAAATTAAAGCTCAAAATCTCAAGGTCAGTCAGCCTGCTGTTATTAAACTCATGTGCAGCTAAATCATCTTCTGTGGATTTTGGGGGTAATAATAAGCAGCGATAAAGCATAGATAATTTGCATCAGCAAGACAAATTAGACCTGACCAAACAAAACCAGTATGACAGTGCCCTTTAGAACAAAGGCAATCCAATTGCCTGTCTTAAAAATAATAATTCAACAGAGATTAAATAAAGTCTGGAGTAGATCATTAACTGTGCCATGAGTTCTCATGTCACTCAATCTGCTTTTTAATCACATAATTGATTATATGTTTTATGAAGAGGATAATATTTAAATATATTTAGTTATAGCTCAAAAAATAATTTCCCAGACTTGGTATCAATGCCAAAGAAAATTGGTATTTGACACTTAATTTTAGGTTAATTAATGAATGAGGCCAATAAGTGTGATATTACTGGGAGGGGTTTTCTGTAATGTGTTTAGATGGACTAGACAATATTGCAATATGCATAATGACTCTATTTACTGAGATCAGTTTCTACCCGAAGATATGATGCTATAGAAATGAAACAGGAAAGTGTCAGGCAAAGTCATTTAATGTTTGTATTTTGGATGATATGTATTATGACAAATATAAGAGATTTAAGTGGGTGAAATGTAAGTGTTCTCCAAAACAGAGAAGTCATTACTTTCCTTAGTACTTCTCAGCATTTGTGACATATTCATTCCTTTTGACAAATACTCATTTAAGGTGCAAAAATAAGAATGTTCTCAAATATTACGGAGTTTCCAAATCTGAAGCAGTGTCTCTCTCTACATGGCTGGTTGAAGTAACATGTGTACACTCTTGTTTGAAATGTCTTAGCTGGATGTACTGGACAGACTGGGAAGAAGATGAAATAGATGACAGCGTGGGAAGGATTGAAAAGGCCTGGATGGATGGCTTCAATCGGCAGATATTTGTGACTTCAAAGATGCTGTGGCCAAATGGTTTAACTCTGGACTTTCACACTAACACATTATACTGGTGTGATGCCTATTATGATCATATTGAAAAAGTGTTTTTGAATGGAACTCACAGGAAGGTAAAAGATAAATACTGCTGTTTTTAACCCACTGGCTTCTTCTTTCAAAAAACCTTGTTGTGTTATGTTAAAAATACTTTCAAGTTTATTTTTACCCCTCTGAGGTGGCTGCCAGTAGTCCCAGTAGGGTGGCTAAAGGAGGCTGAGCGTTAAGTAGTGCAGCTGGCTTTGCCTCCAGGAGACCAGGCCCAGCTCGCTGTGGTATGCCAGGATTTGTGGGATTTTTAAAAGAAACTCTCAGGATATCAGAGCTGTTTTACAATGCAGTTTTTCTACATTATTGATGAGTTTGGTATGACCAAGCAACCCAACTCTATTTAAATATCGCTAATATTTGCAGCTGAAATTTAACCTATCTATTATGAAAGTATAATTATAATGCATTTATCTAAAGAACATAATGACCTTGGAACTGAACTTTAAGCCTATTAGTATGAATAGTTACCAGCTCCCTCTTGCCTCTTTTGGTGGAATAATTGCAAAATGATTTTGACATTCTTGAACAAAACTGAGAATTCAGTTGACTGGGTGACATAGGCAATGTTGACAAAATATCACGTTTGTAATCAATCTTATATTTATCTAAGCACATAACTTTATGAACTGACTTCAACTGTTAGTTCAATAATAGAATATGGGATATTAGAAATTACCAAAATATTTCCTTTGGCACTCCATTTATTTTTTTGGGGAAAGCAGACTGTACAATTGAAGAAATCTATTTATTATAGTTGTTTGGGAAATAATAACAGAGTAATCACTTAAGATAATTTTAATCTTTAACTTTAATTTTAATCTTTGACTTTAAAAGTGCTTAACATTTTTTTCCCCAAAGAATTAATATTTGTTAGCTTTTTACCTTATGTTGCATATTTACAGATGCTAAATAAATATTTGCAATTCCTTTAAAGATGTTGTTATATACAAAAGATAAATTAACATTCCAGTAGCCAGCATAATTTATCCTGATTGGAGGTAAGGCATTAAAAATAAAACTGCCTCAATTATTAATGTGTGATAATTTAGAATAAAGAATTCAAATAAAAAGTATAAAATGCTAATTTCTAAATTTACATTATTTGGATATATCCTCTGTTATCTGATGGAGGCAATATTATATTTTTCATCTTTTATACAATATCAATTTATAAATGTGAAAAAGCATCATTGTTGTTGTAGGTATTCTTTCTTCTCCTACACCCTTTATGTAAAATAGTACTTATCACATAATCACTTTACTTAAACAACAGAATACAACTCAAATGAATAGAATTGATAATGAAAATTGAATGTAGCCAGTGAGCTTTAAAAAAAATCTATTTACACAAATAAAGGTTTCTTTGTTCAAAATTAAAATATTTCCTTCTCCCTGTCATTTAGATTTCTTCCACTTGCATTGGTGTGAAAATATTGGGAGGACCCCTTTCATTAGCAATCTAATTATGCTATATTTTATCCCTTGTTTATTAGATGGATAACATTGTGATATATATAATATGACACAAATTATCAGGTGATCGGTCTTTATCTCAGGACATGATACTGCACTATCACTTAAAAAAAAAGAGATAAGGATGAGTGTCAGGCAAAGTTATTTAAATGTTTGAATTTTTGACCATATTTATAATGCCATATCTGAAAGAATTTAAATGAGTGAAAGGTGAATAATCTCCTTCCAACAGCATGGCCTAAAAACAGGAAAATATGCTCACATTGTGAAATCCATTTTTCAAATATACTCAAAGAAAATATGAGTTAAGACATTTGTTAGATTATTATCTGTTCTGCTTATTTGAATATCATTTTCTTTAAATGTTTGGTTATGGTTTTAAAAGGTCAGTTCTGATTTTTCACAATGTGTTTATATTTTACAGATTGTTTACAGTGGGAAAGAATTGAACCATCCTTTTGGACTGTCGCATCATGGAAATTATGTGTTCTGGACTGATTATATGAATGGTTCCATTTTTCAACTAGATTTGATAACGAGTGAAGTGACTTTACTGCGACGTGAAAGACCACCCCTGTTTGGGCTTCAGATTTATGATCCACGGAAGCAACAAGGTATTAAAAACCAAATAAAATTCTGAATTTCACATACAATAATACTTTACAATAGTTGCAAAAGACTTTATTTTGACATTGTTGCCCATGTTTTATGATAAAGGTGTCTAATCACTCCTAAGTCAATCAAATCTCAGGCTTTGTTTCTGTCAAATATATTGTTTATGTTCAAAATAGTTTGAGGGAGTAACTTTGGGAATTCTATTTGAGTGAAGTTCAAGGTTTTCTCAAAATAATCCCTTCATATGTTATCTTTACTGAAGAAAACAGCTAGTTATTTAAAGTTTTAAAAAATACTCTTAATATTTCAAAAAGTGAGCTTTGTGAGCAGTGGCAAAAACTTTAGTGGGATAGGAATATTATGAAAAATGATTAAAACATATATTATGCAAGGAAGATGGTATTTTTTAAAAGGTGTCTTAGTATTTTTATCTGATTAGTTTGATGCATGCTTAAAGAACACATAATTTTTTTTAATTTTATTTCATTTACAAAATTTATTTATTTATGTATACAAGAGCTGGGGTACAGGCCAGAGATGTGGGGGTGAGAAGATTCACCAGAGACAGAGCAGGGACCGGAACAGGCAGACTGACTGAAGCACACTGCTGAGGAGAGCAGCGGGCGAGACAGGAGAGGTCTGCTACTCCATGTGGGTTGCTCCCTGGCCGGCTGGCGATTGAACTTGTACTGCAGAGACTTCAGATTGCTTCATAGTGTGGTACTTAATCCTTTGCAACACCAGGGAGGCCCCCAACACTTAATTATTTTAGATGATATAAAAGTGCAAGAACATATCATAATAGGTGTGTCTTACTAAGATCAGTTATTTAGACTTTATCCACATGAATTACTAATCAGTATTGGCCATCTGCACATAATATGGACTAAGATATTAAATAATGAAAGCAGTTTAGTAAATTATGGGTCAGTTTTTTTGTTATGAATCTAAATACCCACTGTTCCTTTTATATGCACACATCACTGTAAAAATTTAATAAGCATACATTTTAATAAATTTAGAATGAAAAAATATGTCAAGAGTTTCCATTGCATAAGTGTCAATAGGATGCTATTTGGCAATAAGAGTTTTTATTAAAGTTATTTCAGTTAAATCAGCTATATTAAAAGCAAACTATCTCACTGCTTTATATATTTTTTCTACTGTATTAAAATGGTTTCTTAGAGATATAGATAGCCATGGGATAAAAAATAATGAAAGATTATAAAGTGAGAAATGTTATTAGCTAATAAAAGGTAAACATATTTAAAAAGAATAAAAATGAAACTATGTGTTGTAAATTATAACTAAGTTATAGTTGTAGAAAAGAAATGAAGAATAGAGTCAGCTGTCTGCATAGATCAAATAGTGATATTTTGTGCTACATTCACAAAATATTCTCTACTACCCCCTTTGTTTATTGTTTACATTGAACTTGGGGCAAGAATATAAATGGGAACAATCCTTGCCATCTTCCAAAAGTGCTTTTTTAAAGGATTATTCCCGCTGTTTTCACCATCATTAGATTTCTAGGCTTTATCACATAATCAGCATAATATTATATTTCCCATAGCCAAAGTCCATGACATTTCAGTCTTTATTATCTTTAAATTCCAGTTGCTTTAGAGAGAAACACTATGAGAAGCAACATGTGGGATGAAAAATTCTCTGGTTTACTGTAAAGTGAACTTGGGCCTAAACCTGGGTCCTAACACTTTCTCCTTTTGAAACGTTGGACACATTGTGAAAGTTTTTACAAAAATAAATCCCTTTGACATAAAATTCCTGTGAGGTGTAAATAACTATTATATAAGAGTAATGACACAGTGCCCAGCGTACATTTTTTAATTTATTTGCTTTTACCATTTCTCAATCAGAACACATATTTTTTAAGTTTCCTCCCATACAAACATTTAAAAAAATATTCCAATGAATAATGTGTCACAATAAAATATAACAAAGTAAAAAGCCTCTGATAGGACTATGAGGAATGTAATCCTATATTCATGGTGGTGTATCGAGTATTCAAGATATTAACCTTATCATACAACATACAACTGTGCATTGTAATCCTTTGGGTAGACGATATTCTTTTTTTTAAGATTTATTTATTTATCCATACAAGAACTGGGGTACTGGCCAGAGGTGCCAGGGGGTGAGAGGATTCACCAGAGGCAGAGTAGGAAACAGAACAGGTAGATTGACTGAAATGCCCTGCTGAGGGGAGCAGTGGGCAAGACAGGAGAGGTCTGTTGCGCCATGTGTGTTGCTCCCTGACTGGCTGGGAATTGAACTCATGCTTCAGTGGCTTTGGATAGCTCCATAGGTTGTGTCTTAACCCTTGTGCCAACAGGGAGGCCTGACAATATTCTTATGATAATTTTTTTAAGTGAGGTATTGTTTTTATTGAGGCATATGAAACTGTATACAATTCAGAAGTATAGGTTCACACCTTATCAGATGTATGTTACCAAGCCATGCCACCACCAAGACACCCATAATCCTTCAGCAGAGTCCATTAAATAAATTTAAAAGATAAAATAGAAAAAGTCATGATTATGAATCATCCCATACAACAATTGCTATAGGAAATATTATGTTAATTCTTACTCAGATGACATTTGAATAAATTGATTTATTTCTTATTAACTTGGGTGAAAAATCAGTTAGTTTGTACTAGGTGCCCAGTCTTCATGTAACTAAGGTTTGCTTGGTACTTACCTGGAACCTGTGAACAGAAAATACAATATGGAAAAAAACCCTGATGCACACTTTATTCATTCATTCAGCAGACACTGAAATTGGTTAACCTACTATATTTATCCAAGTAGCTGAATTATAAATTACAACATAATCACATATTCAAAGGTAAGATATTTTATCTTACCGTGTTATAATTTTCTCTCAGTGATGCTCCTCTTTGCATTTTTGAACATGAGATATTAATAAATATGAACACACATGTAATTAGTGGCTCATAAACTTTGATTGTATATTGTCTTGCTGTTTTTGTAAGGGTAAAATAGTTGTAATTGAATAGAAAACCAAATTTCTGAATAGTATGTATTACTATTTCTTCATAGAATGAAATAATCTAACATAGCCCTGTTTATATATATACATATATAAATAGATAATAGTGTGCACACACTTATATAAGTAGCTTCAGAGCAATTCACATATATACATAATATTCAATGAGCATTTTCTCTCTAAATGGGTGAACATAAAACTATTTTATTCTCAGACTGGTCAACATCATTCAAAGATGATTTTTTGGTAATTATCTTGGATAATAAACATAATCACTATGACTTCATCTCCCACCCTTCTAGTCTTTATCTGATATTTAGAATGAATTTGAAGTCTAATTTATCTTCTAAACTTTAAAACATATTATCCCTCCATCAAGTAGAAAATAAAAATTCTCATAGGTGTATTGTTTCAGAGACTTCTATGCATGTGCACAGAGACTTCTAGCTTCACATAAGATAAGTCGCTAGTCCAGAAAGTATGTACAAACGGGGACATGTTACATCCACCAATTTGAAGAGAATTCAGATTAAAAAAAAATGGTATCCCTGTGTGCTGATTGTGTATATATTCTATGTTTTAGATATGAAAACCATTTTATTAACAAAAATTTACTGAAACATAGAAAAATTGATATATTAATACAAACTTGTGAACTGTTTTCATATATCACTTGTGTATTTATTACTGTCATGAAATCTATCTTGAAATGTAATATGGGAATATGTTTTCACTACATACAAGTGAGAAAAGCCCCTTTTTCTTGTTAAAAAGACATATCTATCCATGTATATATACTTTCTATCTAAACTCCCAGATGATGGTTTTGTCATTCAAATTCTTTTTATTTTATTCATTCCCTAATCAACTAATATTTGTCAACTATTCTATGCCAGATACTATATGTTGCAGAATAATTTTACTTTTCCAAAACAAGAGATTGGGGGAAAAAAGGCAGTTTCAGCCCTAAACAGACCATTCTCTTGAACTTGATTTTGAAAGTGACTCCTTATTTGTTCCTCTTGCTTATCTGCTTTTTCTAAAATTATCTGCATCCAAAGTAATTTAATCTAGTATAATTTTTGTCATTTCCAGTATGTTAATTTCCCCTAGTATGTTGACCTCATCAATACTCTGTATTATAGGAGAAAGTTAAAGTACAAGTACAGGAATTTTAGATTAAGAAAAATTCTTGTTTCTAGTTATTTAAAAACAATAATGGGGATTATAGTGATCTTTATTATCTAAAAATAAATGAATAATCCTTATTCTAAATTCTTAATTTTACTGTTATTTCTTATACCTACATATTTAAATAGTCATTTAAAAAAATAGATCTTTAGTAGTGCAACCTGTAAAAGATATAATACATACATTATAAGCTTATGATACAAAATGAATTAATTAAATATAATTAGAAAATATAAATTAGAAAATAGCTCTAGAATGGATTCATTAAGGATTTTCAATAATAGCTATTTTAACTTTTATTGCCATTTACATATGATTTATTAATACTCACTTTGTTATCACATATTTATGTTTTCAAGAGGATATTTTTATATGAAAAATTTTGCAAACCACCAGAATTTCAGTAAAGACTCTCATGAGAGCTCTTTTGGAAATTCAAGAAATATATTCAAATATATAATATTCCATTATGAAATTGCTAATTTAAATGAGTAATTTTAAATTGCTATATTAAGAAAATCTCAGCAATTTTGATGACAGATATGTACTGTTCAGTTTAATTTAGAGTTCATATGTCAACTGTAACAGGAAAATGTCAATAACTCTTTTAAATTATTATATTCAAAGAAAGGGAACATAAAAATAATGGTAATTTATGTCTTGTTATTAAATTTCCTATTCTCACTGAGAAATGCTGTTGAATTAAAGGCTATCATATTTAGCGTATATTTTTAATATGAAAATATGTCCTGAAATGTTTCAGTATTTTCTATTTCTTACTCCATTAAATTCATCATATCATTCTCAGAATATTTTAAATTCAAATTTTGTAGACTCTGAATGTAACTAAACTGTTGAATATACTAATTTTTTATATTTAAGTAACTTGGTGTACAACACTACATGATATGTAGTATAAGATCATGCACTTCAGGTGACCTTCATCACACCATACCCACCATGAAGGTGCTGAAAGTCACCCATCATCATCCAATGTGCTCCCCCCATTCCTTTTCTTTCCTCTCCCCACTGGTAGCTTCACTTCTACAGTCAGATTTGTAGGATTTGTTTTTGCTTTGGTTTTATCTAACCCTTTGTTTTGTTACTCTATATTTCACATAAAGTGATGCCATTCAGTATTTATCTTGCTCCTTCTGACTTAGATAGCTTAGTGTAATCCCCTCCAGTTCTGTCTATGTTGTCACAAATGGCAAGAGATTTTTTTATAGCTGAGCTGCATTCCATTGTGTGCGTGTGCATACACGCAGTATTATACTAATCCATTCATCTGTCTTTAGGCAAATGAGTTGTTTCCATAGCTTAGCAATTATAAATAGTGCTACAATGAATACAGGGGTGCCTATTTCCTTTCATATCATTAATTTTTCAGGTAGATAACTGAAGAGTGAAATTGCTAGATAATATGGTAGATCTATTTTTAATGTTTTGAGGAATCTCTAACGTTTTTTTCGTAATCTGTTCCAGTCTATAGGCCCTCTAACAGTTCATGAGGCTTGCTTTTTCTCTACATACTCACACATGTTACTGGTCTTTTTTAAAATTTTGTAAAGATTTATTTTATCTATATTTGCATACAAGAACTGGAGTCTAGGCCAGAGATGTGGGGGTAAGAGGATTCACGAGGGACAGAGTGGGGAGTAGAACAGGCAGATGTACTGAAATACACTGCTGAGGGCAGCAGCAGGTGGGACAGAGGAGGTCTGCTGCGTCATGTGAGTAACTCCCTGGCTGGGAATTGAACTTTGGCCACACTGTCTGGAGATAGCTTGATAGCACTGACTCTTTAACCCCTGCACCATCAGGGAGGCCCATTTTTACTGGTCTTTTTGACATGGACCTTTCTCACAGGTGTCAGATGATAACTCATTCTGATTTTGATTTGCATTTCCCTGACAATAGTGATGATGGTCGTTTTTCCATGTATCTGTTGGCCATCACATATCTTCTTTTGAAGAAGTGTCTATTTACCACTTCTGTCCCTTTTTTATTTTTTTTTTATTTTTTCCCTTGTGTTTTGTGGGCCATATTAAATTTAAGCAGGTGTTCTTTTAGATTCATGGATCAATTTAGTATTTAGTCCCTTCTCTAGGTTTGGGAAAATTCCCTCATTTATTTGAGTATATTCTCTGTTCCCTTCTCTCTCTGGAATATACATTATTCTTATATTGTCTTTCCTCAGTGAGTCAAGAAATTCTTAGTGTTTCTTCATTTTATTTATTTGTACTTCTCTTTGTAGGTCACTGATTTGATCTTCCATTTGATCTAATCTACTTCCCTAACTTCCTCCAGAATATTTTATCTACTTTATTGATCTTTCAACATGCTGTATCTCTACTATTTTCTCATTAACATTTTAATTTCTATCTTCTTTTTACTAGTTTTATTTTAGGGCTTTCATTTTACTTTCTGTGTTACCTCTGCTCATTTTTTCTGTTTTCTTAAATTTTATTGAATTTCCTTATCATGCCGATTTCTACTGTTTCTGATAGGAAGAAAAGATCTTTTATGTCTTTGTGGTTGAACTCTGGAGATTTCTTTTATCTCTGGTGAAACATTCCCTTGAGGTCTTAAGGTGCCATGTGCTATATTTTTCTATATCCCTATGTTGTATTTTTCTAGGTTTATTTTTTTGTTTAAGTGTCCTAATGGTACAGAGCTTCAGTGTTTCCAGCAGATGGAACTGTATATAAGGGGAACCTATTTTCATCTACTGAGTCACAGGTTGGGGGGGTGTACCTGGAGGGGTCCAGTCATTGGAGAAAATGGTATGTGGAGGTGGCTTACATGTGTGGCACTGCTTATTGCCCTCCTTTCTGGTTTCCAGTCTCTGGCTGGTCTTTCAGTGCTTCTTTACAGGATCAGCTCAGGTCCCTAGAGAGTGTGACAGCAGCTCTTCTTTCTGGGCTGTCTTCTTTCCTGGGGATCCTACCTTCCAACTCTCCCCAGAATCTCTGCATATACCTACCTACAGTCAACCTACCTACAGCCCCACACCAACCAGTTCTCCCCTCCCAAGGGCTACCAGAAACACATGGAATTGTAGGCTTGTACCATCAGTTTCTACTCCATCCACAATATTTTTCCATCCACCTGCAATATATTTCTTGTCCCTTCTGCTGTCATCAGTGTCAGTCTACCATGTCCAGGAGGCAATTTAATTTCACCCCAAATCACAAGATCCTCTAAGTCTATTGGTCTCTACACCACCTTTGTTTATCTGCCCAGGAGTGAAATTCTGATATCATTTTCCCCTAGCTCTCTTGAAAAATTATATATAAAATTTTACATATATATATATATATATATATATATATATATATAGTGGATACATAAAAGATAGAACACCCCAATGAAACAATATACTTTTGTTCCATAGTCAAAGAATACACATGACTTTAACAGTAAGCTGAAAAAATATTTTCTCTATTCCCTGTTGGGTAAAAACTTCAACAAAGCTTAATTACCGTCTGAGTTCAGAAATGTTTGCTATAGCTTGAATTATTAATTTCCTTGCTTTCAAGTATATATATATATATATATTTTTTTCTTTTTGATAAACACAGCAAGTGAAAATTATTCCTCAGAATGGAAAGAAATGGTAATATAGTTCAGGCCATTTCTTCTGATCTGTGAGCACCCATGATAATCTATAAGGAGGTGTTAAATATTTATTTCAACCATCAACATTTTAGAGGAATTTTATTTATCTCATTCCTTAATAATCTCTACATAACATATACAACATATACAAACCTGGAGGTCCTTAGACTGGTAGCCTAGTCTGTCACATTAGCCATAATTTTCGCCTTTCTACTTTAACTGCCAATGCAATTTTAATTTTATTTTATTGTATGTCTCCAAGTAATTAAAATCTCCTTATTTTTAATGTTAGAGTAATGTCTTCTGAGATAAAAACACCTTAAAATGCTACAAGTAGGAAATGACCCTGATATTTACACTGCCAATTTAATTGCTAGTGATGTCCAGTTCTTTGTAACATGCTGCTCATCTAGATCTAAGTAGATATTCATTCTTCCTGTGTTTCCAACTTGTAGGAATAAATGGCAGCAAAACTGTGATTACCTAAAAAATTTTTGTCCCCTTTTTAAAAATAATTTATTTATTTTTGCATAGAAGAACTGGAGTGTAGGCCAGAGATGCAGGGTGTGAGAGGATTCACCAGAGACAGAGTAGGGAGAACAGTGGATCTACTGAAATACACTGCTGAGGGGAGTAGTGGGTGAGACAGGAGAGATCTGCTGTGCCATGTGGGTTAGCTCCCTGGCCAGGGATCAAACTCAGAGTGGCTGGTGATAGCTTGATAGAGCTGAGACTTTAACCCCTGTGTCACCAGGGAGGCCCACTGCACATTTTTATGCCTACATATGTTACCTAGAAAGATTGTGATGCAAGCTAGCTAACTTTGGATGGAATCAGTTTTCTGATGCATTTGCTTTCCTCCTCTTACAGGTGAAAACATGTGCCGAGTAAACAATGGGGGCTGTAGCACCCTGTGCTTGGCCATCCCAGGAGGCCGAGTGTGTGCTTGTGCAGATAATCAACTTTTGGATGAAAATGGAACAACTTGCACTTGTAAGCTTCTTTTCTTGTTACACACATTGCTTTTATGTGTTTTTTGAACATCAGAAGCAGATGAAATAAATGGAAAGAGAAAATTGTATAATTCTTTTTGACTACAAATAATTAGCTAATTAATATACAAATGAATAATCATGGTGAACTTTAACAGAGTATTATGGCACTGCTGTAAGTAGTTTAGTAATCAATATATAAGTCAGTATATGCCACAATCATAATGAGATATTTAGGGAATCTCTCTATTAGCTTCTAAAAAATGTGCATTTGTTGGTACCATGGGTGGTAGGTTTATGCATTGTATTTTCCTCAAATTATTACACATAACTTGATAAGCTCAGTTATCTATAATTGGTGGTATAGAGTGGGAAGGCAAAAAAGAGTCTTCTCATGCATTTCTAGTCTTTATCAAAATGGTAAATTAACTGGATTTATTGACCTGGATTTAAGATACTTTATTAATTTTTGATGACTTTTCCCATTTACTGCTTCATGGCATTTCAATTGACCCTTTGAAACAGTACTTTTAAACACATGTCCTTTAAGCACAACAATAGCTATAAGGCTATACATATATAGATATTACATGAATGTTTCTGGAATAACTCATTCTTGAAATGTTAGCCATGATTCTCCATGGAAATGGAGGTAATAGAATGCATCTATATATAGAAAGAAATTTATTGTAAGTAATCGATATATGCAATTATATAAGATTTCAAGTCCCATGATCTGCAGAGAACAATTCTGAGACTCAGGAAAGCCCATGGTGTACTCCCAAATTGAATACAAACAGGCCTAGACACAGGATGGGCCAGTGATTTTGTATGAGATAAAAGACAGGGGAAACACCCAATGTTTATTTCAATGTAATTAGGTGGGAAGACTTATTTTTACTTACAGAAGCCTTGATTGCTTTACTCTGATCTTCAATTGATTAGATGTGTTGCACTCTTATTAGCAATCTGAACTACTTAGTCTACCAATTCAAATGTTAGTCATGTAAAACCATCACATAAATGTATACAGAATAATATTTGATGAAATAAGTAGGCATTTTATGGCCCAGTCAAATTGACATAAAATTTACCATCTAACAATTGTGTTTTTTTTAAGATTTATTTATTTATGCATACAAGAAATGGGGTACAGGCCAGAGGTGCGGGGGGTGGGGGTATGTGAGAGGATTCACCAGAGATAGAGTGGGGAACAGAACAGGCAAATTGACTGAAATATACTGCTGAGGGGAGCAGTGGGCAACACAGGAGAGTTCTGCTGTGCCATGTGGGTTACCTCTCTGGCTGGCGATCAGTCTCAGTCCTGCAGGGGCTGAGGATAGCTTCATAGTGCTGTGACTTAACCCCGTGCACCACTAGGGAGGCCACATCTAAAAATTGTTAAATAAATATTTCTTATAGTTTTCATCAGTTATGTTGTTCATCTATGGGGAGGGAAAAGGAGAAATATTGTATCAAAGAAGACTTCAGCTTATCAGTACTGTCATATTTCTTCTGAAAAAGATAGATAAGAGGTTTTTTACTAACATGTGAGAAATACAAACTAATTTAAAAATAAAAAACACACTTCCAATGCTACTACCAACAATAAACCACTAGACTATTTTTTTATTTTTTATATTAATATATTTTTTGTTATTTTTTACATCATTGTTCATTTTTAAACAATATTTGCTTCCCCCAACCCTCAGGTGTGGTCCCCATAGAGCTTCCTTCTCCAATGCCCCCGTGCACCATCACCTCAGTCCCTGTGCTCCTCCCTCCCTCCCTCTGATCCCTCTCCCTCCTCTTCCCCTGCGGTATGTCTCTGATTCATAATTGCCTGTTTTTGCTTCATTATGTTTTGTACTGATGGAGTACTTTACAATTATAAATCTTTGTAGGTTATGATTTCCAGGATACCCTTTATAATAATCCTAGGTAACATTTATTTAATTTTTATATTGGATGTAACTTTTTTTTTAATTTAATTTATTTTTTTAAGATTTATTTATTTATTTATACAAGCACTGGGTACAGTCAGAAGCACAGGAAGGTGAGAGAATTCACCAGAGCCAGAGCGGGGAACAGAATAGGCAGACAGATGAAATACACTGCTGAGGGGAGCAGCGGGCGGCAGGATAGGTCTGCGCACCATGCGGGACCCTCCTCCAGTGGCCAGGAGCACCCAGGGATGGAATCTGCGCTGGAGAGGCTGTGGGCAGCTTTGCAACCCAGCGCTCAACTGCTGTGCCACTGGGGAGGCCCGGATGTAACATTTTTTATTTTAAGTTCATGATTCTCATTAGCCCTTTAAATAAATATGTAAGGAATATACAATTAATGTCCAATTTATGATGTAGTAATTGGACTTATGGGTTAAAAGTTTACAAAATTTACAAAGTTAGTTTTTTTAATTTTAATTGTGTGAATCATGATTATCTGGATCATTGACTTGCAAATTGTTTTTTCTGTTTCTTCATTCTTATGCACCATTAAAAATATGTAGGTCCTTTATTCATTGACATATCTATACCTATGGGTGGATATTGATATGGAAGAGAGTTCTTATCATTGGATGACTATGGAATAAATAAAAAGTAGATGACTTTTGATTTGTAAGGAAATACTACATACAGTGTTTCATATTGTTGATGTTAGAATTTATATTATGAAGTGTATACACATGTGATTATATACCTGGGGAGAATCACAGAAAATATTTCTGAGATTATTTGTATCTTTCTAATATGTATTATATAATTCATTGATGAGGAAATCCCATGCAATAAAAAGGGTTAGAAAATAATTTAAATATACTTGTTATATTGAAGAATGTTAAATCAATGAAAAAAGGGGAGTAATTATTTGAGAACTTATTGTTGCATTTGGTGTTAAAATTTCTATATCTTTTAATAGTGTCTGGAACTTTCCTAGGTTCCTTTCCAAATCAATGAGATTTAATGGGAAAATCAGAAGCAAAAATACAGCAACTGATTTCTTGCTAAGAACTCAATTATTATATAAATTATTCCAGTTTCTATTCATTTACTGGTAAAGGTCTTTTAATTATATGTCAGCCTGCATTTGTAGACCAGGAAATTAGTGTAGTGAAGAAAGACTACAGATAGAGTTCATGGTTGACAATTATAATGTAAAACATATCGATGTATCACTAACCTCTCAGTAATGCTGAATCCTATGGATTTCTGATTCAGTTCAGGCTAGATTAGTCATATGAACTGTCTTAACTTGATTAACTATAATCTAAGATAACAAACAAAAGAAGAAAATATGTGTTGTAACCATTTAGATGTGATTGCCCTGCTTTCAGTCACTCTTATCAAATTTATATCAAATGAACAAAAAACCCATTGGCAGATGGTCCAGCCAAAATTAAACACCAACAGTTGTTTCTCAATAAACTTGAGCATATAACTATGCCAGAAGAGCCATGCACCCAGCAGAAAACAATTGGCATGCTCCATGATTAATTAAGATGAATTCTAATGCCATGCCTGGAAGGAATGGAGAATGAGATTAGGTTGAACTCTTTGTCCTTGTGAATCTGTGTGTCATGGTAAAATTATCTCACAATTTAAATGAGTTTGGTATAACACAGTAACTTACAACTTATTGTCTAGACAAGCATATAATATCAACTGGCTATCATGTAATTTTAAATTTATCTTAGTGTCTTTGTGAGAAAATCACAACGTACAAAATTAATAAATGAGGATGTGTATAATTCCAAGAGGAAAGTTCAGTTCTAAAATAATGATAGTCACTATTTTTTGAAACAGCAGGATAATTGTGTCTAGAGTAAGGAAACAGTAATTCCCTAAATGTTCTTTAGTGGCCTGAAAGAAAAAAGAACTTTCCAAAATGCCTCGTTCTCAAGAGAGCAACTTAAACACTGCAAAAATATTGTTCATCCAAGGGTAGCCTTGCGCAATTATATGTCAATGGTACTCTGTGACCTTTTCACCTTGCAGAACACCAGATATATTCCTCTGTCAAAAACAGTGCTCCACAATGGTTGAGCCATTTATCTGTTGGTGGTGACAAGCTTTATGTTCTAGGATATATGCAATCTAATGTGTAGTAAAAAGTTTAAGGCAGTAAAAAGTTTAGAAGCTCCATTCAGATGAATATTTATGGCCTTCTGTGCATAGGAATTCACAGAAGATTATGTACCACTTAGGTTGGCTGCTCAGAAGACCACTCTATCTAATGAAAGGTCATCCTACTATGATCTAGAGGAGAAATTCAAAACCCATGACAAGCATTTTTCACAATGCTTTCCTATAAACAAACATATATAAAGATAACCAATAAAGTACAACTTCAGGTTTTCTTTTAGGTTCTTCTCTCTCCTTTCTCAAATAAAGATATTGCAAGACATTCTGTAATCTCAAAATTCAAACAATGTTATTAAACAAATAAACATGTTCGAATGTGAGACATCTAGACAATGAGAAAACATTATCACTGTGACTAATGTCCTTTTGATTGAGTTATCATAATTTTGATACAGTCAACAGCACCACACCTGTTTAGAGAGGAGATAAGGTTTAATTTAGAAAGATTAACACACTGGGATTGAAAAGAATAAAAGCAAAATTAGAAACACAGGCACTTGTGCATGGGTACCACAGCTTATTAAGCCAAGGTCAGGAACATATGTATGAGTCGATGACAAGGCTGTGATCCAAATCTGAAATTATTCAAAACTAAAATATAAGATACTTTATTATTAGGGAATATTCCTTTACTTTATTATGATCTAGAAATTAATTCCAGCAACCATCTACCTTTTTTTACCAGGAAAAATCATTAATTCTAGATTGCATATTTCCCTTTATCGCATATTGAATGTCTCGTGTAGGCTTTCTAATTTCAGTGCTCTAACAGCAGGTATCAGACAATGAATGAGAACGCGCAGTTCCTTGCCAGACTTGTCATGATTCATGTCATTTTGCTTTTGATTTGGGCAAAATTAAAGGATTATTTATTACTTTGTCAGTCGTCTTACTTTTGAGATCATGTTGTAATTTTTTACTGCATGTTTCCCTGGCTACAGAATTGCAGATTCTATGCCAGTTTTCAAATTCACAGTGCAAAGCACACCTAATAATGGTTAATATACTGAAAGCAATTTCTTGCTATGTCTGAACACTCAAATGCTATATAGGTTCAGCCACATTAAGCGTTGGGACAAAGAAACATATATGGAATTTTCCTATATGTTCACTTTTTGCTTCTGTAGGAGAGATATTATCACTCTGTTTTCTTCCTAGCTACCTTTTTATCGGTAAAATAAACTGACTTCATTTACATTCTTAAGTGATGGGAGAAGAGAATTAACTGTTAAATCAGTTGAAATGATACTGTTTTCCTAAAGTATTTATAGCATCCACAGCGATGGAGTTTTACACAATACTAATGATTATAATACAGATTTATCAATCTGTTCATTCCAATCAATCAGGAAACACATATTTTGAACATCTATTCAGTTGCCCGGTTCATTTCTAGGCATTTTTACTGTTCTGTATGTAACATTGCCTTCCCTACAATCAAGAATCTCAAGTGGAAACTTTAGATACGCAAAAATGAATTAAAAATAACTTCTTTATAGAGATTTGTGCAAGATATAAAAAGCATTAACCTAACTTGTTATGTGTTATTTGCTCTCTTCTCTAATTCCAACTACAGTTTTTCATCATCTGGTTGATATCATAAGAATTGTTTCCACAGCTCTGAAGCTCTGTCTGTCTATGAGCTGCTGTCCTGTGATAGATGACTTTGTTACCCAATTCCAGAGATAAGTCAATGCTGGGGAAAAGAGCATGGTTTTTGAATGTCTAAACCATCAGCTTACCCAGATTATCACCTCACATATTTTTTCTTGATAATGGGGTATTTTTAGCTCAAAAATTACCTAGCTGATATCACTATGATTATCAGCATTGATAATGTGATTTCTCTGTGATGTAACTTTTGCTTAGATCTGGATTGGGGCTAGAAAAAAACTTAAGATGCTGTTATGCTCTGAAAGATTTTGGAAATAAAATCCCATTTTTTAAAAAAAAATCCTCTACTATTATTGCAAAAAATATAATGCATCTTAAGTTTAGTTATGGTTAAGTTATTGGTCCACCGTTATCACAGTTCTTGAAGAAAAACATAAGACTAACAATCTCTGGGTGAGACACAAAGGATTTTATTATTGATGGCACAGCAGGCAGCTTAAGTTTCATCTCTACACTGATTCTCCTTGTCCCACATTCCCAAATAAAATGGGGGCAACACATAGACAGATCCAAGTTAATGCAATATACACAGTGAGTTTGTATCCCAACCAAAACATTCTGAGTTTAGGAGTCAATTAGAAATCTGCCCAGCCTTTCCCCTAGAGGTTTTATTCTTGCCAAGAAAAAAATTTCCCCTCTGTTCTAGCAGGCAATGCTATCTCTATTTTACACATCTGTAAGTTATACAAACATAGTCAAGAACAAAATCTGATACAAGATGTGTAGAAACAAATAAATGCCTCTTTTCCAAAAAACTGTAGGACTTAGAAGAATTGCACACAATTTTTAAAAAGTAAAAATATTTGTATATGTTTAATTATACTTTGTTTATAGTTACAGGCCATGCTTAATTGCTGCTACATGTAATATTTGTCTACATTAGTGGCATTGACATAGATCAATATCAGAAGCAATATACAAAAAAAGATAAAATTATATGAAGTGGTTAACAACACTGGTTTTCAAGTAATAGTAGTAAGCTGCTATGAAAAATGAAAATGAAACTTCATACATTGTTATCTTATTTTGAAAATTGCTATTTTCATATTTATATATTTTAAAATAACCAACTATAAACATATATTTTAAATCATGTTTAAAGCATGCTTAAAATGCTACCTGCTAGCAATAATCTATAATGATCAAAATATCACTTGACAATCATTTGATCTTATCTTTAAATTGCTTATTTTCAAGAATATATAATTCAAAATATATAAGTTTATTGGTATTTTGACTTCCTTTAGATGTCTTATTATTCTTCAATATAAAAGTTGTTGTTCAAAAGCAACTATAAATGAATAAATGCACTCGATCATTCTTTAAGATTGGGAGTTGGAATGTTTAATCAAATGACCCTGTGATCGATGGTCAAGATTTTTAAATTGGTATATTATTAGAAAATAAATTCTTGAGGATTTTGAATCCTCAAGCTCTGAAAAAACAGAACTGACTATGTCTTTAACATCAACTAGCAAAAATCTAAAGCCAAACTTAAAGGAGGGAAGGAAGCTGATAATCGATATATCTCAAGTAAAGCTTATTCGATGTCTGTTTAAAAAAAAAAAAGAAAACCTCTTGGAGACTGTTGAATGCTAAGCTGAGTAATAATAGAGTAGAGGGCCTCCCCGGTGGCGCAGCGGTTGAGCTCTGGGTTGCGAAGCTGCCAGCGCCGGTTTGATCCCCAGCTGCTCCCTGGCCACCGGAGGAGGGCCCCACATGGCGCGCAGACCTCTCCTGCCGCCCGCTGCTCCCCTCAGCAGTGTACTTCGGTCCTTATGCCTGCTCTGCTCCTCGCTCTGGCTCTGGTGAATTCTCTCACCCTCCCGCGCTTCTGACTGTACCCAGTGCTTGTATAAATAAATAAATAAATCTTAAAAAAAAAAAAATAGAGTAGAATTAATCAAATTGTTCTTTAAGTGCTCAATTGAAGCAAGGCATCCAAAGATTCAAAAGCCTTATTATGCAGTTGAGCAGACTTGAAACAAATTAAGGAAATATTCACATTATCAGTGACCAATTTTAGAGATTTTTTTGCAAAATTTTTGATTGTAGAGATGGTCAGACATATGCCAAAACTCACTTCCCCGCTTCATTTTCATTCTCATCCACACTCTCATTTGCTTAATCCTAGGTTTGAATAGGAGACAGTCTTTCTGTTTTGTTTTTATATTTTGGTCATCTATTTTTTGGGGATTTGTTATACCTACCTATAGATATAGATATGGATCAGTATCATTAATACATTTATATATTTACAATATTTGTTACTTTCAAGTGATCTTATAGAAATGAGATTATTAGAGAATTTGCTGTTTCAGTACTTTGTTATTGAGACAGATTAAACAGGAAGGACAAATTACTGTCAATCCCAGAAACAAAGATGGCTTGTGTAATAGGGGACAGAAGAAACATAGGATTATCTTTTTTCTACTTGAATATTTCATTCACCAAGCTGATTAATTTTCACCATAACATATAAAATAAGAATCTCCATTCACACTGGGCAGCTTTTTCATTGTTTTTTTTTTTTGTTTGTTTGTTTTTTTTTTTTTGTTTTTTTTTCCCCCAGCCCACAAACCCACATCCCTTGTTCTTTTGAAGTAGCTCTTTGAAACAGATTCTCTGCAGTTATGGGTCAAAGGACACATTCCTTCTTCAATTCTTTTAAGCAGGGATTAAGGGAGTGTCATATTTTCTAGAAGTATCACATATGTTTTCTCAATATCCTTTATTACTAGAGCATATATAAGTTTTGTGACAGCTCATCAGTCTAAGCCAGTTATCTAAAATAAAGTTCTAAGCCATTCAAACTAAGATGGAAATATTGGATTTTGTTTCTTCTAGCAAGTAAGTATTAGATCATTTGAACTGTAGATAATCGCAGTTCATGAAACAAATAATTTCCTTTATACATGATCACTTATTCCTTCTCTTTACAGATCTAGTGTACTAAATCCTTTGTAAGAGAATAAAATAATAGTAATACTGTGATTTGTGAATAAATCTCAATTAACTGAATTCCTAACATTCAATTAAAGAACATGGTGTATCCATATGTATATATCTCCCTGCTTAGCTTGAGGATATAAGAAGAGATAGTTTTGATCAACATAATACTTCCTTAAATAATTAACTGTACATTAATTTCCCCCAAATGCAGACCAGCAAAGTAAATAGAGCCACCTATGCTGTGTGCAAATTACATTATCTTTTCAGTTTGATTAATTTTTTGTCAAGTTGGGTGATATAAGTCTTTCTATGTCTCCATAGGTTACTCTAATAATCAACTAAAATTATAAATAAAAGTCCTTTAAATGATGAAACAACAAGCACCATTAAAAAATATGGTACTATATTATTTTTATAATTTTAGTGCCAGTATAAGATAATTTTTAAATTTTTAGAATAATTATTGGCAGAAAAAACTTAAAATTCTCTTTTTCAGAGATATTTGTCTCTACAATGATAGATGTTTCATTTTCTATAAAATGCTAGAAGTTAATACCTTGTTATTATAACAAAATTCACACTTTAACTGAATGTGGCTAATGTTGTTCATATACCTGGATTTTGTTTTTAACCTTAGTTAATCCTGGAGAAATATTACTCGCATATGTAAAGCTGATGAATTTCGCTGCAGAAACAGACACTGTATCCAAGCACGGTGGAAATGTGATGGTGATGACGACTGTCTGGATGGAAGTGATGAAGATTCCGTGAATTGCTGTATGTTTTCCTTCAAGTAATCTTATATCTTCATGACCTTGAGTGTGTGAACTATCCAAGCAGGTTGTGAAAATCTGAAAATATCTTTGATGCAGAATGAACTGTTTTGTTTTGTTTTGTTTTTTATTCTCAGTATAAAAATTAGACCTTACGTTACGTACTTTATATAGCTTTAAAGCACTATTATTTTTCTTCCTTCCTCATATTTAATATTATCAATTTGTTTGCTCCAAAAATCTTCTCCTTTTCCTATTTTGTCCTTTGTGCCCCCATTCTATTTTCAACGATTGCTCTACCAGACCCCTTTGGATCTCTGAATTTAAAGATTTGGAAAATCAGTTTAAGGCCCCTTAAGATAGGACTACTCATACAGAAGGGCACGATCCACTCCATTGCTCCTTGGCAACAGGGCCTTGAAGAAGATCCAGGAAAAGAGTTGTGAGTTTGGAACCTAACTTCACTAACTCAGTACATGGTCTAAATCACATATGGGGCACTCAGATAAAAAACTAAAGGTTTGACTTTTCTCTTTTTGGTTTTTATTTAATTTTTTGTAATTTGCTACCATAGGAATAGTTTCACATGCCGGTAGTGATAAGAATATGTCCCACATATGTAAAAGAAAAACACTTTCAAAAACACACTAAATATTACTTTGAGAATGTATGTCATTAGTCACTAACTAAATGGTATTGAGATGTGTAAAAATATTTTATATAGAGATATGTATTTGACATATTTCTTCTATCAGTTGATTTGACTTAGATACATTTATTTGTAACAGAAATGCTTTTTTTTCAATTAATGAAATATTGCAGGTTAAAGTAACTGAACTAATTGAGAGTTAATTGACAATCCTCCATTTTACTTTCTTTCTTTTAAATCAAGAATATAAACATAAAGTTCCACTGTTCAGAATTGACAAAATTGAACTAGGCATAACTACCATGCAACTAGCTGTGTTTTGGGACAAAATTCCAGAATGTAAACCTAAAAAATAATTTAAAGTTGTGCTTAAATACAAAATGCAATAGTTGTAATTAATACATAGATGCAATACTACTTTCTCCTAATTTTTAAACATGGACTCAGACATCAACATGATGTACTTCTTATGTTCAACCCAGAACATCTGTGCCATATAATATACAACTGCATGTTAAATATCAAGTAATAAATTGAAACAACTAGCTACAACTTTTGCAGAAAGAGGAACACTTCATCTTAGAGTAAAAGGAATGTGTTATTATTACAAAATTTTGCACAAATAATGTATTATATAGGTATCAGATAATTGCTTCATTTCTCTAATTCACAATATTTATTCATGGTTTTAATGCATGCTTCCTATATATCACCTTGCTCTGTAGTAGCAGAGAGTCTATGCTCAACACAAAAGTTTCATTGCAATATTTATCCATCATCCACTATGTCCATGTTTCTATCTCTATGATTATTCTTGTCAGCAATCTACAAGAAACTCAATTCCTCTATGAGCACAGGGGATATTTCATTTT